>NC_053022.1:299455988-299729573 GCF_003073215.2 Triticum urartu
GCCCATAATGCATCATCAAGTTTCTTGGACCAATTTTTTCTAGATCTATTAACAGTCTTTTGCAAAATTAATTTGAGCTCTCTATTACTCAATTCTACTTGACCACTAGACTGTGGGTGATAAGGAGATGCAATTCTATGATTAACATCATATTTAGCAAGCATTTTACGGAAAGCACCATGAATAAAATGTGAACCACCATCAGTCATTAAATATCTAGGGACTCCAAATCTTGGAAAAATAACTTCTTTAAGCATTTTAATAGAAGTGCTATGATCAGCACTACTAGTTGGAATAGCTTCTACCCACTTAGTAACGTAATCAACAGCAACTAAAATATGTGTATATCCATTAGAGGAAGGAAAAGGTCCCATATAGTCAAAGCCCCAAATATCAAATGGTTCAATAACGAGTGAATAGTTCATAGGCATTTCTTGACGTCTACTAATATTACCAATTCTTTGACATTCATCAGAAGATAAGACAAACTTACGGGCATCCTTGAAGAGAGTAGGTGATACGTCTCCAACGTATCTACTTTTCCAAACACTTTTGCCCTTGTTTTGGACTCTAACTTGCATGATTTGAATGGAACTAACCCGGACTAACGTTGTTTTCAACAGAATTACCATGGTGTTATTTATGTGCAGGAGCAAACGTTCTCGGAATGACCTGAAACTTCATGGAGACACTTTTCAAGAAATAAGAAAAATACCTACCAAAGATGAAGTCTAGGGAGGCCACCACCTTGCCACGAGGGCGGGGGCGCGCCTGCCCCCCTAGGGCGCGCCCCCTATCTCGTGGGCTCCCTGTTGCCTCTCCGACTCCAACAACACCTCCATATATTGAGTTTTGGGGAGAAAAAATAAGAGAGAAGAAATCATCGCGTTTTACGATACGGAGCCGCCGCCAAGCCCTAAAACCTCTCAGGAGGGCTCATCTAGAGTCTGTTCGGGGCTCCAGAGAGGGGAATCCGTCGCCATCGTCATCATCAACCATCCTCCATCACCAATTTCATGATGCTCACCGTCGTGCGTGAGTAATTCCATCGTAGGCTTGTTGGACGGTGATGGGTTGGATGAGATCTATCATGTAATCGAGTTAGTTTTGTTAGGGTTTGATCCCTAGTGTCCACTATGTTCTAAGATTGATGTTGCTATGACTTTGCTATGCTTAATGCTTGTCACTAGGGCCCGAGTGCCATGATTTTAGATCTGAACCTATTATGTTTTCATCAATATATGAGTGTTCTTGATCCTATCTTGCAATTCTATAGTCACCTATTATGTGTTATGATCCGTTAACCCCGAAGTGACAATAATCGGGATACTTACCGGTGATGACCGTAGTTTGAGGAGTTCATGTATTCACTATGTGTTAATGCTTTGTTCCGGTTCTCTATTAAAAGGAGACCTTAATATCCCTTAGTTTCTGTAAGGACCCCGCTGCCACGGGAGGGTAGGACAAAAGATGTCATGCAAGTTCTTTTCCATAAGCACGTATGATTATATTCGGAATACATGCCTACATTATATCAATAAACTGGAGCTAGTTCTGTGTCACCCTAGGTTATGACTATTACATGATGAACCGCATCCGGCATAATTCTCCATCACTGATCCGTTGCCTACGAGCTTTCCATATATTGTTCTTCGCTTATTTACTTTTTCGTTGCTATTGCTATCATCACTACAAAATACCAAAAACATTGCTTTTACTACTGTTACCTTTTGTTACCGTTATCACTACTATCATATTACTTTGGTACTAAACACTTTGCTGCAGAAATTAAGTTTCCAGGTGTGGTTGAATTGACAACTCAGCTGCTAATACTTGAGAATATTCTTTGGCTCCCCTTGTGTCGAATCAATAAATTTGGGTTGAATACTCTACCCTCGAAAACTGTTGTGATCCCCTATACTTGTGGGTTATCAAGACTATTTTCTGGCGCCGTTGCCGAGGAGCATAGCTCTATTCTTTGAGTCACTTGGGATATATATCTGCTTATCATTATGAAGAACTTGGGAGATCCAAAAACCAA
Organism: Triticum urartu; assembly: GCF_003073215.2. Classification (NCBI taxonomy): domain Eukaryota; kingdom Viridiplantae; phylum Streptophyta; class Magnoliopsida; order Poales; family Poaceae; genus Triticum; species Triticum urartu. The sequence continues at coordinate 299,458,030 of NC_053022.1, forward strand.
GATCTATCCCTCAACTATGAGGGGAGGTAAGGAACTGCCATCTAGCTCTGCACTTGATTCACCTTCTGTTTTGAGTAAGCTTGCGACACCTACACCTGCTTCTGCTATTCGTTCTGATATGTCGCATGTTATTGATGATGCCACTTCTGCTATGCATGATACTTATGATGAAACTACCTCTATGTCTGATACTACTATGCCACTTAGTGATTTTCTCGATGAACAACTTGCTAGGCTAGAGAAATTGAAACTATTGAATCTGATGATACTGATGAAAGTGATGATGAAGAACCACTTGCCATTCCTAAGGGTTTTTTTTTATCAAGATGCTTCTTTAGCTATTTTAGCTTGCAGAAATAGAACTGAACTTAAAAGATTATTAGCTAAATGGAGTAAGCAATCTCTAAATGCTAGAATGAAACCTGACACTACTTTTGCTACTTCACCTATCTTTGTTACTGATAAGGATTATGAATTCTCTGTTGATCCTGATATAATTACTTTGGTTGAATCTGATCCTTTTCATGGTTATGAATTTGAAACTGTTGTGGCACATCTTACTAAACTGAATGATATAGCTACCCTCTTCACTAAAGATGAGAGAACTCTCTACTTTTACATCCTTAAAATATTTTCGTTCTCATTAAAGGGTGATGCTAAGATATGGTTTAATTCTCTTGATCCTGGTTGTGTGCGTAGTCCCCAGGATATGATTTATTACTTCTCTGCTAAATGTTTCCCTGCTCATAAGAAACAAGCTGCTTTAAGGGATATATATAATTTTGTGCAAATTGAAGAAGAGAGTCTCCCACAAGCTTGGGGGAGGCTTCTCCAATTACTTAATGCTTTTCCTGATCATCCTCTTAAGAAAAATGAAATACTTGATATCTTTTATAATGGACTAACCGATGCCTCCAGAGATTACCTGGATAGTTGTGCTCATTCTGTTTTCAGGGAAAGAACACCGGATGAAGCTGAAATTCTATTGAATAATATGTTGACAAATGAAAATAATTGGACACCTCTGGAGCCAATTCCTGAGCCTATTCCTAAACCAACTTCGAAGAAGAGGGGTATTCTATTTCTCAGTCCTGAAGATATGCAAGAGGCAAAGACATCTATGAAAGAGAAAGGTATTAAAGCTAAAGACGTTAAGAATTTACCTCCTATTGAAGAAATACATGGTCTTAATCTACCGCCTGTTGAAGAAACATATAATCCAAATCCATCACTCATTGAAGAAACTCATGGTCTTGATAACCCGGCACAGGTAGTAAAGGTAAATTCTCTCTATAGATATGATAAAGCTGAAATCCCATTTACTAAATTTGCTAGCCCATGCTTAGATGAGTTTGATAAATTTATGGCTAAGCAAGGAGACTTTAATGCTTATTTTGGTAGACAATTGAAATACAATTCAAATATGCTTGAACACTTCGGTGATTATATGGCTAATGTTAAAGGTGAACTTAAACTTATTAGTAAACATGCTTCTATGGTTACCACTCAAGTAGAACAAGTACTTAAAGCTCAAAATGATTTGCTCAATGAATTGAATAGTAAAGATAATGATTATGCTGTTAGAGTGGCTACTAGAACTGGTAGAATGACTCAGGAACCTTTGTATCCTGAAGGCCACCCTAAGAAAATTGAGCAAGATTCTCAGAGAAATAATATAGATGCACCTAGTTCTTCTAAAAAGAAGAAAAAGAAAAATGATAGGACTTTGCATGCTTCTAGTGATCCTATTATAGAAACACCTGAGAATCCAAATGATATTTCTATTTCTGATGCTGAAACACAACCAGGTAATGAAACTGAAACTAGTGATAATGTCAATAATAATGTTCATGATGATGCTCAACCTAGTAATGATAATGATATAGAAATTGAACCTGCTGTTGATCTTGATAACCCATAATCAAAGAATCAACGTTATGATAAGAAAGACTTTGTTGCTAGGAAACACGGTAAAGAAAGAGAGCCTTGGGTTCAGAAACCCATGCCCTTTCCTCCCAAACCATCCAAGAAAAAGGATGATGATGATTTTGAGCGCTTTGCTGAAATGATTAGACCTATCTTTTTGCGTATGCGATTAACTGATATGTTTAAAACCAATCCTTATGCTAAGTATATGAAAGATATTATTACAAATAAAAGAAAGATACTGGAAGCTGAAATTTCCACCATGCTTGCTACTTATAATTTTAAGGGTGGAATACCAAGGAAACTTGGAGATCCAGGAGTACCCACTATACTATGCTCCATTAAAAGAAATTATGTTAAAACCGCTTTATGTGATCTTGGAGCCGGTGTTAGTGTTATGCCTCTCTCTTTATATCGTAGACTTGATTTGAATAAGTTGACACCTACTAAAATATCTTTGCAAATGGCTGATAAATCAACTGCTATTAATGTCTGTATTTGTGAGGATGTGCCTGTTGTAGTTGCAAATGTTACTATTTTAAAGGACTTTGTTATTCTTGATATTCCCGAGGACGATAGTATGTCTATTATTCTTGGAAGACCCTTTTTGAATACTGCAAGGGCTGTTATTGATTGCACTAAAGGCAATGTCACTTTTCATGTTAATGTTAATGAGCACACGGTACACTTTCCGAGGAAACAACCTCAAGTTCATAGTATCAACTCTATTGGAAAAATTCCATCGATTATATTTGGAGGTTTTGAATTTCCTCTTCCTACTGTCAAGAAGAAATATGATATTCTTATTATTGGGGATGTGCATATCCCCGTTGAGGTAACATAGTGTTATTCGAAATTTCTCCGGTTCCATGTTATTCGGAATGAGTTCGTTAACAAGACTTGATAAACCTTGTTAGTGGATTCCTTTTGATGACCATGAGATGGATGAAACTAGAAGGCACAACCTTCTGTACCCCACTTTTACTTTCTGTTATTTATATTAAATAAAAATAAATATTTGTCTGTTATCTGATTATCCGTGCAATATAAAAATACCTCGAAAATAAAAGTTCTCAAATGCCCTAAAAATCAAATATGATTTTTTTTCTAGAATATTTGAGGATTTATGGAACTGAGAACACACCAGGGTGGCCAACCACCTGCCCATGAGGGTGGAGGGCACGCCCCCTGCCTCGTGGGTCCACGATGGCCCTCCTCCACTTATCCTTTCACCCATACACTCCTTCTTCCTCCCCCAAACACGAATAACCAGCTCAAACCCGAGTCCAAGCTCGTTTTGCTGCCATTTTCGATCTCCTTGCTCAAAGCACCTCTCACAAAACTGCTTGGGGAGATTGTTCCTTGGTATGTGACTCCCCCATTGGTCCAATTAGTTTTTGTTCTAGTGCTTTATTCATTGCAAATTTTTGCTGCTTAGGTGACCCTGTTCCTGAGCTTGCATGTCAAATTTATATGGTTCCAAGTAGTTTTGATGCATGATATAGGCCCTAGGCACTTGTAGGAGTAGTTGCTATCAATATTATTGAGTTTGGTTTACTTTTATTTTGAAGTTACTAAAAAAATTAGAATTTTTCAGAGGAAGAAAAATGCTTAGGAAAATGTTCCAAGGTGGTTCTTCAAGGAAGCAAGGACCCAGGCTTGCAATGCGTGATGCTGATGAAGAGCCACCAAGAGACGCTCCAGTGTGTCCTTGTGAGTTGCCTTCTGAAAATTTTATGGATCGAGCGGGAATAAAAGAAGAATTCAACGCATATTTGTGTAACGCTGATCTCATGAGCTTCGAGGAAGAGAAGTGCAGTCGGTATCATAATCTCACTAGTTCCTTTGTGAGGAGGTTTGAATTTTCAACTTCACGTAATTCTCCAACTATCCTGTTTGATCTTTATGATAAATCTAATACCATGGACTTAGAGGACCTTACCACTGCATGCAAACTTCCACAATGTGGTAGTATAAGGGATCCTCGCAAATCTGAATTTAGAGATTTTCTTGCTAATATAACTATGGGAGAATCTAGAGATATTACACAAGCTACCATAGGGAGCATTCACTTTCCAGCTATACATTATTTTGCTCTCTTCATAGGTAGATGCATAAATGGTAAAGATGAGGCATGTCACATGTGTGTCCCTGACCTCAGTATTCTTAGGAGTGCTGTGATAGGGGACAAATCTTATAATTTGGGAGCCATCATTGCAGGTAGGTTGCATCTTAATAGATTTAATGGAGATTTCTTTGGTGGAATTTATGCAACCCGCGTAGCTAATTTTCTTGGTATAGATGTACACGAAGATGATATTGAATTACCTCCTGCCTATCTAGATTTTAATGCTATGGTTCACCACCAGTTTGTCGAGAGGAACGAATCACCTCTCCAGTATCGACTAATCTTTGACAGACGTCGTGTTGTCCGTATTACTCTCCCTACTCCTGCTTTCTTTGATTATCAGGAAAGAGGAGGATATACTATTACCAGAGAGGAGGCAGATGAGTACGAGAGGAAGAGGAGGCTGCTCATCGCCACGCTGCAGCTCAGCAGGCGATAGCCGCTGCATCACAGTACGACCCCAGCTGCTATTATGGATATCAGCCAGGCCAGTCGTGGCCATAGACCAACTTAGGCCAAAAGCCTAAGCTTGGGGGAGTACGTATTTCCCACCGACATTACATTTATGTTCACACACTCATTGCTAGATGTCGGTGCTCATACTTTTTCATTGTATCATCCATGCTAGTTTATTTTCCTTTTTTATGCTCTCTTCTTGTGTGTTTAATAAACCTTAAGAAAAACCAAAAAAATTAGTTGTACCTTTTAATTAGTTTACTTTCCATGCTTGTAGTAGTAATTAAAAAGAAAACCCAAAAAGATTTCATGTTCTTCTTTTGCTTGTTGGGAGCTTTCCCGTGTAAATAGTTTTATTTCTTTTCTTTGGGGGTTGATAGGAGAAGACCATGATTAAATTGTTGAAGTGGCTCTTATATGCATAAATGTTGATCTGACAAAAGAGCCCGTATTGCCTTGTCTTCTCCTATTTATTGAATGCCTGCAGATTCCAGCTTAGTCCAATGCACGTGCACTATTATTATTATTCACATCGTTCGGTCGTGCAAGTGAAGGGCAATTATGATGATATATGATGGACTGGCTGAGATGAGAAAAGTTGGTATGAACTCGACCTCTTTTGTTTTTGTAAATATGATTAGTTCATCATTCCTGATTTAGCCTATTATGAATAAACATGCTTGCAATGACAACTAGATATCATAGTTTCTTGTGCCATGCTTGATTAGCTATGAGTTATAATGGTTTACCTTGCATGCCAACATTCTATTAAAATGGTTATGATGTGGTATGATAGGGTGGTATCCTCCTCTGAATGATTTAAGTGACTTGACTTGGCACATGTTCACGCATGTAGTTGAAACAAAATCAACATAGCCTTCACGATATTTATGTTCATGGTGGATTATATCCTACTCATGCTTGCATTCGGTGTTGATTAATTTTAATGCATGTTCATGACCGTTGTCGCTCTCTAGCTGGTCGCTTCCCAGTCTTTTGCTAGCCTTCACCTGTACTAAGCGGGAATACTGCTTGTGCATCCAATCCCTTAAACCCCAAAGTTATTCCACATGAGTCCACTATACCTACCTATATACGGTATCTACTTGCCGTTCCAAGTAAATTTCTATGTGCCAAACTCTAAACCTTCAAATAAATATCCTATTTTGTATGCCCGAATAGCTCATGTATCAACTAGGGTTGTCTGTATCTTCCATGTTAGGCGGGTTATTCTCGAGAGGAGTGGACTCCGCTCCTCACTCACGAGATAAATGGCTGGTCACCGTGATGCCCAGTCCCATGCTTTATGCAAACTAAATCAAAATAATTGCAAACAAAACTCCCCCTGGGACTCTTGTTAGTTGGAGGCACTCGTTGTTTCGAGCAAGCCATGGATTGATGCTTGTGGTGGAAGGGGGAGTATAAACTTTACCATTCTGTTTGGGAACCGCCTATAATGTGTGTAGCATGGAAGATAACGCCATCTCTTGGTTGTTATGTTAACAATGGAAGTATACCGCTCAAAATATTATTCACCTCTGTTTTAAAACCGAGCTCTGGCACCTCTACAAATCCCTGCTTCCCTCTGCGAAGGGCCTATCTATTTACTTTTATGCTGAGTCATCACCCTCTTATTAAAAAGCACCAGTTGGAGAGCACCGTTGTCATTTGCATTCATTATTGTTAGATTACATTGGGTATCACTTGACTGGATCTCTTTTACCATGAATTACAATGTCTAGTCAGTCCTTGGTCTTTAAAGGTGCTCTGCATTTATGTTTTGCGGTCGGGCTAGCGAGATACCATCCTGTTATATCATACTATGATTGTTTTGAGAAAGTGTTGTCATCCGAGTTTTATTATTATGGCTCGCTAGTTGATTATGCTATTGATATGAGTAAACTTGAGACCTATGTGTTATTGCAAATGTGGTTAGTTATAATCTTTGCTGAAAACTTGAATGCTGGCTTTACATATTTACAACAACAGGAGCAAACAGAGTTTGTAAAAGTTTTTCTTTATCACTTTCAGTTTGTCAACTGAATTGCTTGAGGACAAGCAAAAGTTTAAGCTTGGGGGAGTTGATACTTCTCCAACGTATCTACTTTTCCAAACACTTTTGCCCTTGTTTTGGACTCTAACTTGCATGATTTGAATGGAACTAACCCGGACTGACGTTGTTTTCAGCAGAATTACCATGGTGTTATTTATGTGCAAGAGCAAACGTTCTTGGAATGACCTGAAACTTCACGGAGACACTTTTCAGAAAATAAGAAAAATACCTACCAAAGATGAAGGCCAGGGGGGCCACCACCTTGCCACGAGGGTGGGGGGCGCGCCTGCCCCCCTAGGGCGCGCCCCCCTACCTCGTGGGCCCCCTGTTGCCTCTCTGACTCCAACTCCACCTCCATATATTGAGTTTCGGGGAGAAAAAATAAGAGAGAAGAAATCATCGCATTTTACGATACGGAGCCGCCGCCAAGCCATAAAACCTCTTGGGAGGGCTGATCTGGAGTCCGTTCGGGGCTCCGGAGAGGGGAATCCGTCGCCATCGTCATCATCAACCGTCCTCCATCACCAATTTCATGATGCTCACCGCCGTGCGTGAGTAATTCCATCGTAGGCTTGCTGGACGGTGATGGGTTGGATGAGATCTATCATGTAATCGAGTTAGTTTTGTTAGGGTTTGATCCCTAGTGTCCACTATGTTCTGAGATTGATGTTGCTATAACTTTACTATGCTTAATGCTTGTCACTAGGGCCCGAGTGCCATGATTTCAGATCTGAACCTATTATGTTTTCATCAATATATGAGTGTTCTTGATCCTATCTTGCAAGTCTATAGTCACCTATTATGTGTTATGATCTGTTAACCCCGAAGTGACAATAATCGGGATACTTAACGGTGATGACCGTAGTTTGAGGAGTTCATGTATTCACTATGTGTTAATGCTTTGTTCCGGTTCTCTATTAAAAGGAGACCTTAATATCCCTTAGTTTCCGTAAGGACCCCGCTGCCACGGGAGGGTAGGGCAAAAGATGTCATGCAAGTTCTTTTCCATAAGCACGTATGATTACATTCGGAATACATGCCTACATTATATCAATGAAGTGGAGCTAGTTCTGTGTCACCCTAGGTTATGACTGTTACATGATGAACCGCATCCGGCATAATTCTCCATCACTGATCCGTTGCCTACGAGCTTTCCATATATTGTTCTTCGCTTATTTACTTTTCTGTTGCTATTGCTATCATCACTACAAAATACCAAAAACATTGATTTTACTTGTAACATCCCAAATTTTCAATTTGGAATGTTATACATTAGATCATCATTTCATATCATGTTTTATTGCTTTCCGTTCCGTAATCCTCGAAATCCTAAGCAACTCAAGGACCCTCGGAGAGAGTTGGGGATTTCCCGGCTTTCATATTTGATTCCTTTATCAAATTTTGAAACGAGGATTTTGGTTCTAATTATTTTTCTCTCCGAAAATATTTCATATTAAAATACAAGAGAGGAGATAATATGACTTCTCCAAAATAAATGAAATATTGGAGGAAAAATACTAAAATCAAATATTTGTTCCATTTGGATTTTATTGCAATTTTGTTTGAATTAGAAAAATTGCACGTTTTCAAAATTGCATTTTAGGGCCAAGAAAATGTTCATCTCGTTCTAAATATTTTATTTAGACGGGGAATTTTTTTGGCATTTTTAGATTTTTATTTATTTTTTCTAGGATTTTATTTCCGTCGGCAAATTTTTTTAAAAAAAAATTCCCGCCCCCGACTGGGCCTAAAGCCCAGCCGAGCCAGGCCGGCCCGCCCGCGCCACCGCCTCCCTCGCCCGCGCCGCCGTGCCCGGCACGGACGTCGAGGAGAGTCCGGTCGGACTCCTCCCCGGCCGCCCCCTCGCCCAAGCAAGCCGCCGCCCCCGCCCCCTTTATAAGCCGCCACCCCTGCCGCCCAAACCGCCACCCCACCGCCGCCTGCCCCGCCGCCCCAAGCCGCAGCCGCCGCCGCCGCCTGCCTCGCCGCCGCCGCAGCCACAGCCGAGCCCCGCCGCCGCTGTTTGCTTCCGCCGCCACCGCCCCGCCGCCCGCACCCCGTCCTCGCCGGAGGTAGTCGCCGGATCCGCCGCCGGTTTTTCTTTCTAAAACCATTCGGTTTTTTAGAAAACCCTAGATTCGTTTTTTTCGGATCGCCGGTTTTTCTCGGTTCTTCTAGTTAGCGTACATTCGTCCGAACGTTCGTTTTAACGAATGGTTCTTCACCCGTTAGATACAACTAACGAACGCTCGTTGGTTAGTCTGTTCGTCACTTTTCTTTATCGGACCCGCGATTTTCTCTGATCGCGATTTCTGATCCGATCTTAGTTTCTGTTTATCTTTTCGCTCGTTAGTCGGAATCAGGCGATTCAAGCGCCTAGAGTTTCGTCTCGAAACCCTCTTTCCGTTTAACCAACTCAAATAAGTTTTCTCTATTGTAAAATTTGACCTAGTTTCAGATTAGTAAACGAAGCTTCTTTCTTTCGCCGTTTGAGTTTCGTTGCTCTGTTTGATTTGATTCTTTTTGCGAACCAGAGTTCTTAATTTGAACTTTCTGGTCGACCTCTTTTATTTGAGTTTTGCTTGTGCATCATTGCTTGTTACTTATGTATGCTATTGTTTGCTTGCGATAGAACACCCGGAGTGCGAAGCGTGCTACTACGAGTCCCTAGGTTTCGCAGATCATCAACAAGGCAAGTAACACTTTGATCATACCCCTTTATCACCCAGTTTTTATGCATTAGTTCCAATCCTCAAACATTGCATGATTAGGATGTCATTAACTTGTGGGTTGGGAAGTACTTGATGAGGTAGAACCTATTGCCCTGTTACATTCAAACCCTTGGGAGTTACTCTACGTGTTGCTTATATTATTATGCTATGCTATGCTTGTAGACGTGGTTTGGGTTTGAGTGAAATCCATGACAGATATGAGATTGTTAACTTAATCGTTCAACTTAAGGTGGCAACTTAATCAAACAACTGGGTGGATTAAGGCACCTAGAGTACCCAGTGTTGCCTGTATTTTTTCGGAAATCTCGGAGTACCCATGTGATCTTCCTATGGACCGCCACCCAGGCTTAAAGGGAACTGAGATGATTCATGCTAGAAACTTCCGTGTGCAGCCACAAGCTATTATGGGCTCTAGCATAGTTGAGTAAGTTACGTGAAGCTCTTGAAGAGGCAGATCAACAGGTAGTGGGATGTAGGTTTGGTATGGTCTGTCCGGAGTAGAGAGTTAATGTTTCTGAAAGACTGTGTCTCGGTCATCCGTTTCTCAAACACCCTGTAGTGCGAGAAATCCAACGGAGGAGATCGAGTCTTGTGGGGAAAAGTGTGCAAACCTCTGCAGAGTGTACAATCTAATCATGGTTAGCCGTGTCCCCGGTTATGGGAAATTCTTGAGTATCTAGTACTTGGGTTATCAAAAGTAACTCATCATGTTTAATTAATATTGTTGGGTTGTTAATCACTTCAATTGGGATTGAGTTGGAGGAACCTTCTCAATGATGTTTCAACTACCATGATAGTAAAATTAAAATCTATTCCTTTGTTGTAGGGAAAAATTGGCTTTTCACAAAAACTATAAACCATAGAGCTTTCCATCAGCCATATATGCATGTAGTGATAGCATTATTTTGTTCTTGCTCTACTATGTTACTTTGCCAGCATATTCCATGTGCTGACCCGTTTCGGGCTGCAACGTATTATGTTGCAGACTTTTCAGACGAGGAGTAAGGTTCGTTAGGTCGTTGCCGTGCAGCTCAGTTATGCCGTTGGAGTTGATGGACTCACTTTATCTTCCAAGCCTTCCACTGTTATCGTATTAGATGGCCTTAAGCCATATTATTGTAATAAGTTCTCTCTTGAGACATTCGATGTAATAAGTGTGTGATTGCTACTCTGTTATAAATCCTTTGAGTACTGTGTGTGTCAGCATTACCGATCCAGGGATGACACTGAAGCACAGAGACTTGACCATCTGAGGTCGGGTCGCTACATTACTACTGTTACCTTTTGTTACCATTATCACTACTATCATATTACTTTGCTACTAAACACTTTGCTGCAGATATTAAGTTTCCAGGTGTGGTTGAATTGACAACTCAGCTGCTAATACTTGAGAATATTCTTTGGCTCCACTTGTGTCGAATCAATAAATTTGGGTTGAATACTTTACCCTCGAAAACTGTTGCGATCCCCTATACTTGTGGGTTATCAGTAGGCCAATAAAAACCAGATTGCAATACCTTATGTGCAGTTCTATCTCCAGCATGGTGTCCTCCATAAGCTTCGGAGTGACACTTGCGTAGGATCTGTTCCTGTTCATGCTCAGGTACACAACGTCTAATAACACCATCTACTCCTTTATAAAGATGTGGGTCATCCCAAAAGTAATGCTTCAAATCATAGAAGAACTTTTTCTTTTGCTGGAATGTGAAACTAGGCGGTATAAACTTAGCAACAATGTAATTAGCATAATCAGCATACCATGGAGCAGTATGAGAAGCATTTATGACATTTAATTTCTCATCAGGAAAGCTATCATCAATAGGAAGTGGGTCATCAAGCACATTTTCTAACCTAGACAAGTTGTATGCAACGGGGTTCTGAGCTCCCTTTCTGTCAACGATATGTAAGTCAAATTCTTGTAGCAAGAGAACCCATCTAGTAAGTCTAGGTTTAGCATCTTTCTTTTCCATAAGATATTTAACAGCAGCATGATCAGTGTGAATAGTTACTCTAGAATCAACAATATAAGGTGTGAACTTATCACAAGCAAATACAACTGCTAAAAATTCTTTTTTAGTAGTAGCATAATTTCTTTGAGAATTGTCTAGGGTTTTACTAGCATATGGAATAATAATTAATTTCTTATCAACTCTTTGCCCTAGAACAACACCTACAGCATAATCACTAGCATCACACATAGTTTCAAAGGGTAAATTCCAATCAGGTGGCTGAACAATAGGTGCAGAGATCAATGCTTTCTTAAGAACTTCAAATGCTTCTACACAATCATCATAAAAAACAAATGGTATATCTTTTTGTAATAAATTAGTCAGAGGCCGAGAAATTTTTGAGAAGTCCTTAAAGAACCTCCTATAAAATCCAGCATGACCAAGGAAACTTCTTATACCTTTGATGTCCTTGGGACATGGCATCTTCTCAATAGCATCAACCTGTTGGGTAACGTAGTAATTTCAAAAAAATTCCTACGCACACACAAGATCATGGTGATGCATAGCAACGAGAGGGGAGAGTGTTGTCCACATACCCTCGTAGACCGAAAGAGGAAGCGTTAGCACAATGCGGTTGATGTAGTCGTATGTCTTCACGATCCGACCGATCCAAGTATCGAACGCACGGCACCTCCGAGTTCAGCACACGTTCAGCTCGATGACGTCCCGCGAACTCCGATCCAGCAGAGCTTCATGGGAGAGTTCCGTCAGCATGACGGCATGGTGACGGTGATGATGTTGCTACCGACGCAGGGCTTCGCCTAAGCACCGCTACGATATGACCGAGGTGGAATATGGTGGAGGGGGGCACCGCACACGGCTAAGGAACGATCACGAAGATCAACTTGTGTGTCATGGGGTGCCCCCTTGCCCCCGTATATAAAGAAGGGAGGGGGAGGTGCGGCCGGCCCCTAGGGGTGCGCCTGGAGGAGTCCTACTCCCACCGGGAGTAGGACTCCCCCCTCTTGCCTTGTTGGAGAAGGAAAGGGGAAGGGGGGAAGAGGAAAGGGGGGCGCCCCCCCCCCCTTCCTTGTCCTATTCAGACTAGGGGGGAGGGGCGCGCGGCCTGCCCTGGCCGGCCCTCCTCTTCTCCCTTAGGGCCCATGTAGGCCATTAACCCCCGGGGGGTTCCGGTAACCCCCCGGTACTCCGGTAAAATCCCGATTTCACACGGAACGATTCCGATATCCAAATATAGGCTTCCAATATATCAATCTTTATATCTCGACCATTTCGAGACTCCTCGTCATGTCCGTGATCACATCCGGGACTCTGAACAACCTTCGGTACATCAAAACACAAAAACCCTAATTACGATCGTCACCGAACTTTAAGCGTGCGGACCCTACGGGTTCGAGAACTATGTAGACATGACCGAGACATGTCTCCGGTCAATAATCAATAGCGGAACCTAGATGCTCATATTGGCTCCCACATATTCTACGAAGATCTTTATCGGTCAGACCGCATAACAACATATGTTGTTCCCTTTGTCATCGGTATGTTACTTGCCCGAGATTCGATCGTCGGTATCTCAATACCTAGTTCAATCTCGTTACCGGCAAGTCTCTTTACTCGTTCCGTAATACATCATCTCGCAACTAACTCATTAGTTGCAATGCTTGCAAGGCTTAAGTGATGTGCATTACCGAGAGGGCCCAGAGATACCTCTCCGACAATCGGAGTGACAAATCCTAATGTCGAAATACGCCAACCCAACAAGTACCTTCGGAGACACCTGTAGAGCACCTTTATAATCACCTAGTTACGTTGTGACGTTTGGTAGCACACAAAGTGTTCCTCTGGTAAACGGGAGTTGCATAATCTCATAGTCATAGGAACATGTATAAGTCATGAAGAAAGCAATAGCAACAAACTAAACGATCAAGTGCTATGCTAACGGAATGGGTCAAGTCAATCACATCATTCTCCTAATGATGTGATCCCGTTAATTAAATGACAACTCATGTCTATGGTTAGGAAACATAACCATCTTTGATCAACGAGCTAGTCAAGTAGAGGCATACTAGTGACACTCTGTTTTTCTATGTATTCACACATGTATTATGTTTCCGGTTAATACAATTCTAGCATGAATAATAAACATTTATCATGATATAAGGAAATAAATAATAACTTTATTATTGCCTCTAGGGCATATTTCCTTCAGTCTCCCACTTGCACTAGAGTCAATAATCTAGTTCGCATCGCCATGTGATTTAATACCAATAGTTCACATCACCATGTGATTAACACCCATAGTTCACATCGACATGTGACCAACACCCAAAGGGTTTACTAGAGTCAGTAATCTAGTTCACATCGCTATGTGATTAACACCCAAAGAGTACTGAGGTGTGATCATGTTTTGCTTGTGAGAGAAGTTTAGTCAACGGGTCTGCCACATTCAGATCCGTAAGTATTTTGCAAATTTCTATGTCAACAATGCTCTGCACAGAGCTACTCTAGCTAATTGCTCCCACTTTCAATATGTATCCAGATTGAGATTTAGAGTCATCTGGTTCAGTGTCAAAATTTGCATCGACGTAACCCTTTACGACGAACCTTTTGTCACTTCCATAATCGAGAAACATATCCTTATTCCATTAAGGATAATTTTGACCAATGTCCAGTGATCTACTCCTAGATCACTATTGTACTCCTTTTCCAAACTCAGGGCAGGGTATACAATAGGTCTGGTACACAGCATGGCATACTTTATAGAACCTATGGCTGAGGCATAGGGAATGACTTTCATTCTCTCTCTATCTTCTGCCGTGGTCGGGTTTTGAGTCTTACTCAACTTCACACCTTGTAACACAGGCAAGAACTCCTTCTTTGACTGTTCCATTTTGAACTACTTCAAAATCTTGTCAAGGTATGTACTCATTGAAAAACCTATCAAGCGTATTGATCTATCTCTATAGATCTTGATGCTCAATATGTAAGCAGCTTCACCGAGGTCTTTCTTTGAAAAAACTCCTTTCAAACATTCCTTTATGCTTTGCAAAATAATTCTACATCATCTCCGATCAACATTATGTCATACATATACTTATCAGAAATGTTGTAGTGCTCTCACTCACTTTCTTGTAAATACAGGCTTCACCGCAAGTCTGTATAAAACTATATGCTTTGATCAACTTATCAAAGCGTATATTCCAACTCCGAGATGCTTGGACCAGTCCATAGATGGATCGTTGGAGCTTGCATATTTTGTTAGTACCTTTAGGATCGACAAAACCTTCTGGTTGCATCATATACAACTCTTCTTTAATAAATCTTATTAAGGAATGCAGTTTTGTTTATCCATTTGCCAGATTTCATAAAATGCGGCAATAGCTAACATGATTTGGACAGACTTAAGCATAGATACGAGTGAGAAATTCTCATCATGGTCAACACCTTGTGAACTTGTCGAAAATCTTTTTGCGACAATTCTAGCTTTGTAGATAGTAACACTACTATCAGTGTCCGTCTTCCTCTTGAAGATCCATTTAATCTCAATGGCTCATCGATCTTTGGGCAAGTCAATCAAAGTCCATACTTTGTTATTATACATGGATCTCATCTCAGATTTCATGGCCTCAAGCCATTTCACGGAATCTGGGCTCATCATCGCTTCCTCATAGTTCGTAGGTTCGTCATGGTCAAGTAACATGACCTCCAGAACAGGGTTACCGTACCACTCTGGTGCGGATCTCACTTTGTTTTACCTATGAGGTTCAGTAGTAACTTGATATGAAGTTACATGATCATCATCATTAGCTTCCTCACTAATTGGTGTAGTAGTCACAGGAACAGATTTCTGTGATGAACTACTTTCCAATAAGGGAGCAGGTACAGTTACCTCATCAAGTTCTACTTTCCTCCCACTCACTTCTTTCGAGAGAAACTCCTTCTCTAGAAAGGATCCATTCTCAGCAATGAAAAACTTGCCTTCGGGTCTGTGATAGAAGGTGTACCCAAAATTTTCTTTTGGGTATCCTATGAAGATTTACTTCTCCGATTTGGGTTCGAGCTTATCATGTTGAAACTTTTCACATAAGCATCGCAGTCCCAAACTTTAAGAAACGACAGCTTAGGTTTCTCGCCAAACCATAGTTCATACGGTGTCATCTCCATGGATTTAGATGGTGCCCTATTTAACGTGAATGTAGCTGTCTCTAATGCATAACCCCAAAATGATAGTGGTAGATCGGTAAGAGACATCGTAGATCGCACCATATCTAATAAAGTACGGTTATGACATTCGGACACACCATTACACTGTGGTGTTCCAGGTGGCGTGAGTAGTGAAACTATTTCACATTGTTTTAACTGAAGGCCAAACTCGTAACTCAAATATTTTACCTCTGCGATCATATCGTAGAAACTTTTATTTTCTTGTTACGATAATTCTCCACTTCACTCTAAAATTCTTTGAACTTTTCAAATATTTCAGACTTGTGTTTCATCAAGTGGATATACTCATATCTGCTCAAATCATCTATGAAGATCAGAAAATAATGATACTTGCCGTGAGCCTTAACACTCATCGGACTGCATACATTAGTATGTATTATTTCCAATAAGTCAGTTGCTCGCTCCATTGTTCCGGAGAACGGAGTCTTAGTCATCTTGCCCATGAGGCATGGTTCGCAAGCATCAAGTGATTCCAAAAGTCCATTAGCATGGAGTTTCTTCATGCGCTTTACACCAATATGACCTAAACGGCAGTGCCATAAATAAGTTGCACTATCATTATTAACTTTGCATCTTTTGGTTTCAATATTATGAATGTGTGTATCACTACGATCGAGATCTAACGAACCATTTTCATTGGGTGTGTAGCCATATAAGGTTTTATTCATGTAAACAGAACAACAATTTATTCTCTTAAATGAATAACCGTATTGCAATAAACATGATCAAATCATGTTCATGCTCAACGCAAACACCAAATAACACTTATTTAGGTTCAACACTAATCCCAAAAGTATAGGGAATGTGCGATGATGATCATATCAATCTTGGAACCACTTCCAACACATATCGTCACTTCACCCTTAACTAGTCTCTGTTCATTCTGCAACTCCCGTTTCGAGTTACTACTCTTAGCAACTGAACCAGTATCAAATACCGAGGGGTTGCTACGAACACTAGTAAGATACACATCAATAATATGTATATCCAATATACCTTTGTTCACTTTGCCATCCTTCTTATCCGCCAAATACTTGGGGTAATTCCGCTTGCAGTGACCAGTCCCTTTGCAGTAGAAGCATTTAGTCACAGGCTTAGGTACAGACTTGGGCTTCTTCAATTGAGTAGCAACTTGCTTGTCGTTCTTCTTGAAGTTCCCCTTCTTCCCTTTGCCCTTTTCTTGAAACTAGTGGTCTTGTCAACCATCAACACTTGATGCTTTTCTTGATTTCTACCTTCGTCGATTTCATCATCATGAAAAGCTCAGGAATCATTTTCGTCATCCCTTGCATACTATAGTTCATCACGAAGTTCTACTATCTTGGTGATGGTGACTAGAGAATTCTATCAATCACTATTTTATCTGGAAGATTAACTCCCACTTGATTCAAGCGATTGTAGTACCCAGACAATCTGAACACATGCTCACTGCTTGAGCTATTCTCCTCCATCTTTTAGCTATAGAACTTTTTGGAGACTTCATATCTCTCAACTCGGGTATTTGCTTGAAATATTAACTTCCATTCCTGGAACATCCATATGATCCATGACGTTCAAAACGTCTTTGAAGTCCCGATTCTAAGCTGTTAAGCATGGTACACTAAACTATCAAGTAGTCATCATATTGAGCTAGCCAAACGTTCATGACGTCTGCATCTGCTCCTGCAATAGGTCTGTCACCTAGCGGTGCATTAAGGACATAATTCTTCTATGCAGCAATGAGGATAAACCTCAGATCACGGATCCAATCCGCATCATTGCTACTAACATCTTTCAACTTAGTTTTCTCTAGGAACATATCAAAAATAAAACAGGGGAGCTAAACGCGAGCTATTGATCTACAACATAGATATGCTAATACTACCAGGACTAAGTTCATAATAAATTAAAGTTCAATTAATCATATTACTTAAGAACTCCCACTTAGAAAAACATCCCTCTAATCTTCCAAGTGATCATGTGATCCAAATCAACTAAACCATAACCGATCATCACGTGAAATGGAGTAGTTTTCAATGGTGAACATCATTATGTTGATCATATCTACTATATGATTCACGCTCGACCTTTCGGTCTCAGTGTTCCGAGGCCATATCTGCATATGCTAGGCTCGCCAAGTTTAACCCGAGTATTTCTGTGTGTGCAAAACTGGCTTGCACCCGTTTTATGTGAACGTAGAGCTTATCACACCCGATCATCACGTGGTGTCTCGGCAGGACGAACTTTGGCAACGGTGCATCCTCAGGGAGAACACTTTACCTTGAAATTTAGTGAGAGATCATCTTATAATGCTACCGCCGAACTAATCAAAATAAGATGCATAAAAGATAAACATCACATGCGATCAATATAAGTGATATGATATGGCCATCATCATCTTGTACTTGTGATCTCCATCTCCGAAGTACCATCATGATCACCATCGTCACCGGCGCGACACCTTGATCTCCATCGTAGCATCGTTGTCGTCTCGCCAATCTTATGCTTCCACAACTATCGCTACCGCTTAGTGATAAAGTAAAGCATTACAGCGCGATTGCATTGCATACAATAAAGCGACAACCATATGGCTCCTGCCAGTTGCCGATAACTCGGTTACAAAACATGATCATCTCATACAATAAAAAATAGCATCATGTCTTGACCATATCACATCACAACATGCCCTGCAAAAACAAGTTAGACGTCCTCTACTTTGTGTTGGGGAACGTTGCAGAAAACAAAAATTTTCCTACTCGTTTCACCAAGATCATCTAGGAGTTCATCTAGCAACGAGTCATTGGATGCATCTACATACCTTTGTAGATGGCGCACGGAAGCGTTCAAAAGAACGGTGATGATGTAGTCGAACACGACATGATCCAAATCACCGATGACCAAGCGCCGAACGGACAGCACCTCCGCGTTCAACACACGTACGGGACGGGAGACGTCTCCTCCTTCTTGATCCAGCAAGGGGAGGAGGAGAGGTTGATGAAGATCCAGCAGCACGACGGCGTGGTGATGGATGCAGGGCGTCACAGTAGCAGGGCTTCGCCTATACTACCGAGGAAGAGAGACGTAACGGGGAGAGAGGGAGGCGCCAGGGGCTGGTGAATGAAGTCCCTCCTCTCCCCACTATATATAGGAGGGCCAAGGGGGGTTGGTGCGCAGCCTAGGAGATCTGATCTCCTAGCTAGGTCGAGCGGCCAGGGGGAGAATTCCCTCCCCCCCCAAAGGCACCCAGAGGTGCCTTCCACCACTTGGACTCCTCCCCCTTGGAAACCCTAGGCGCATGGGCCTAGTGGGGCTGGTGCCCTTGGCCCATACCCCATGTGGCCCCCCGGGACAGGTGGCCCACCCGGTGGGCCCCCGGGACCCCTCCGGTGGTCCCGGTACAATACCGATAACCCCGAAACTTGTCCCGATGGCCGAAACAGCACTTCCTATATATAATTCTTTACCTCCGGACCATTCCGGAACTCCTCGTGACGTCCGGGATCTCATCCGGGACTCCGAACAACATTCGTTACTGCATATACATATCTTCACAACCCTAGCGTCACCGAACCTTAAGTGTGTAGACCCTACGGGTTCCGGGAGACAAGCAGACATGACCGAGACGACTCTCCGGTCAATAACCAACAGCGGGATCTGGATACCCATGATTGGCTCCCACATGCTCCACGATGATCTCATCGGATGAACCACGATGTCGAGGATTCAATCAACCCCGTATGCAATTCCCTTTGTCAATCGATATGTTACTTGCCCGAGATTCGATCGTCGGTATCCCAATACCTCGTTCAATCTCGTTACCGGCAAGTCACTTTACTCGTACCGTAATGCATGATCCCGTGACCAGACACTTGGTCACTTTGAGCTCATTATGATGATGCATTACCGAGTGGGCCCAGTGATACCTCTCCGTCATACGGAGTGACAAATCCCAGTCTTGATCCATGTCAACCCAACAGACACTTTCGGAGATACCCGTAGTCTACCTTTATAGTCACCCAGTTACGTTGTGACGTTTGGTAGACCCAAAGCACTCCTACGGTATCCGGGAGTTACACGATCTCATGGTCTAAGGAAAAGATACTTTGACATTGGAAAACTCTAGCAAACGAACTATACGATCTTGTGCTATGTTTAGGATTGGGTCTTGTCCATCACATCATTCTCCTAATGATGTGATCTCGTTATCAATGACATCCAATGTCCATAGTCAGGAAACCATGACTATCTGTTGATCAACGAGCTAGTCAACTAGAGGCTTACTAGGGACATGTTGGTGTCTGTTATTCACACATGTATTACGATTTCCGGATAACACAATTATAGCATGAATAAAGACAATTATCATGAACAAGGAAATATAATAATAATGCTTTTATTATTGCCTCTAGGGCATATTTCCAACAGTCTCCCACTTGCACTAGAGTAATAATCTAGTTACATTGTGATGAATCGAAACACCATATTCTGTGTGTTGATCATGTTTTGCTCTAGGGAGAGGTTTAGTCAACGGATCCGCTACATTCAGGTCCGTATGTACTTTACAAATCTCTATGTCTCCATCTTGAACATTTTCACGAATGGAGTTGAAGCGACGCTTGATGTGCCTTGTCTTCTTGTGAAACCTGGGCTCCTTGGCAAGTGCAATAGCTCCAGTGTTGTCACAGAAGAGTTGATCGGCCCCGACGCATTGGGTATGACTCCTAGTCGGTGATGAACTCCTTCATCCAGATTGCTTCATGTGCTGCCTCCGAGGCTGCCATGTACTCCGCTTCACATGTAGATCCCGCCACGACGCTTTGCTTGCAACTGCACCAGCTTACTGCCCCACCATTCAAAATATACACGTATCCGGTTTGTGACTTAGAGTCATCCAGATCTGTGTCGAAGCTAGCGTCGACGTAACCCTTTACGACGAGCTCTTCGTCACCTCCATATACAGAAAATTTCCTTAGTCCTTTTCAGGTACTTCAGGATATTCTTGACTGCTGTCCAGTGTTCCTTGCCGGTTACTTTGGTACCTTCCTACCAAACTTACGGCAAGGTTTACATCAGGTCTGGTACACAGCATGGCATACATAATAGAACCTATGGCTGAGGCATAGGGGATGACACTCATCTCTTCTATTTCTTCTGCCGTGGTCGGACATTGAGCTGAGCTCAATTTCACACCTTGTAACACAGGTAAGAACCCCTTCTTAGAATGATCCATATTGAACTTCTTCAATATCTTATCAAGGTATGTGCTTTGTGAAAGACCTATGAGGCGTCTTGATCTATCTCTATAGATTTTGATGCCTAATATATAAGCAGCTTCTCCAAGGTCCTTCATTGAAAAACTCTTATTCAAGTAGGCCTTGATGCTGTCCAAGAGTTCTATATCATTTCCCATCAAAAGTATGTCATCTACATATAATATGAGAAATGCTACAGAGCTCCCACTCACTTTCTTGTAAACGCAGGCTTCTCCATAAGTCTGCGTAAACCCAAACGCTTTGATCATCTCATCAAAGCGAATGTTCCAACTCCGAGATGCTTGCACCAGCCCATAAATCGAGCGTTGGAGCTTGCACACCTTGTCAGCATTCTTAGGATCGACAAAACCTTCCGGCTGCATCATATACAATTCTTCCTTAAGGAAACCATTAAGGAATGCCGTTTTGACGTCCATTTGCCATATCTCATAATCGTAGAATGCGGCAATTGCTAACATGATTCGGACGGACTTTAGCTTCGCTACCGGTGAGAAAGTCTCATCGTAGTCAACCCCTTGAACTTGTCGATAACCCTTAGCGACAAGTCGAGCTTTATAGATGGTCACATTACCATCCGCGTCTGTCTTCTTCTTAAAGATCCATTTATTTTCTATGGCTCGCCGTTCAACGGGCAAGTCAGTCAAAGTCCATACTTCGTTTTCATACATGGATCCTATCTCGGATTTCATGGCTTCTAGCCATTTTTCGGAATCCGGGCCCGCCATCGCTTCTTCATAGTTCGAAGGTTCACCGTTGTCTAACAACATGATTTCCAAGACAGGGTTGCCGTACCACTCTGGTGCGGAACGTGTCCTTGTGGACCTTCGAATTTCAGTAGGAGCTTGATCAGAAGTATCTTGATCATTATCATTAACTTCCTCTCTAGTCGGTGCAGGCACCTCAGGAACATTTTCTTGAGTTGCGCCATTTTCCGGTTCAAGAGGTAATACTTCATCAAGCTCTACTTTCCTCCCACTTACTTCTTTCGAGAGAAACTCTTTCTCTAGAAAGGACCCATTCTTGGCAACAAAGATCTTGCCTTCGGATCTGAGGTAGAAGGTGTACCCAATAGTTTCTTTTGGGTATCCTATGAAGACGCATTTTTCCGACTTGGGTTCGAGCTTCAGGTTGAAGTTTCTTCACATAAGCATCGCATCCCCAAACTTTTAGAAACGACAGCTTAGGTTTCTTCCCAAACCATAATTCATACGGTGTCGTCTCAACGGATTTCGACGGAGCCCTATTTAAAGTGAATGCGGCAGTCTCTAAAGCATAGCCCCAAAATGATAGCGGTAAATCGGTAAGAGACATCATAGATCGCACCATATCTAATAGAGTGCGATTACGACGTTCGGACACACCATTACGCTGAGGTGTTCCAGGCGGCGTGAGTTGTGAAACTATTCCACATTTTCTTAAGTGTGTGCCAAATTCGTGACTCAAGTATTCTCCTCCACGATCTGATCGTAGAAACTTGATTTTCCTGTCACGTTGATTCTCAACCTCACTCTGAAATTCCTTGAACTTTTCAAAGGTTTCAGACTTGTGTTTCATTAAGTAGACATACCCATATCTACTCAAGTCATCAGTGAGGGTGAGAACATAACGATAGCCACCGCGAGCCTCAACACTCATTGGACCGCACACATCAGTATGTATGATTTCCAATAAGTTGGTTGCTCGCTCCATTGTTCCTGAGAACGGAGTCTTGGTCATTTTACCCATAAGGCATGGTTCGCACGTGTCAAATGATTCATAATCAAGAGACTCCAAAAGTCCATCTGTATGGAGCTTCTTCATGCGTTTGACACCTATGTGACCAAGGCGGCAGTGCCACAAGTATGTGGTACTATCATTATCAACTTTACATCTTTTGGTACTCACATTATGAACATGTGTAGCATTACGTTCGAGATTCATAAAGAATAAACCATTCACCATCGGAGCATGACCATAAAACATATCTCTCATATAAATAGAACAACCATTATTCTCAGATTTAAATGAGTAGCCATCTCGAATTAAACGAGATCCTGATACAATGTTCATGCTCAAACTTGGCACTAAATAACAATTATTGAGGTTTATAACTAATCCCGTAGGTAAATGTAGAGGTAGCGTGCCGACGGCGATCACATCGACCTTGGAACCATTCCCGACGCGCATCGTCACCTCGTCCTTCGCCAGTCTCCGTTTATTCCGCAGCTCCTGCTGTGAGTTACAAATATGAGCAACGGCACCGGTATCAAATACCCAGGAGTCACTACGAGTACTGGTAAGGTACACATCAATTACATGTATATCAAATATACCTTTGGTGTTGCCGGCCTTCTTGTCCGCTAAGTATTTGGGGCAGTTCCGTTTCCAGTGACCCTTCCCTTTGCAATAAAAGCACTCAGTCTCGGGCTTGGGTCCATTCTTTGGCTTCTTCCCGGCAGCTTGCTTGCCGGGCGCGGCAACCTCCTTGCCGTCCTTCTTGAAGTTCTTTTTACCCTTGCCTTTCTTGAACTTAGTGGTTTTATTGACCATCAACACTTGATGTTCCTTCTTGACTTCTACCTCCGCTGATTTCAGCATTGAGAACAACTCAGGAATGGTCTTTTGCATCCCCTGCATGTTGAAGTTCATCACAAAGCTCTTGTAGCTTGGTGGAAGCGACTGGAGGATTCTGTCAATGACCGCATCATCCGGGAGATTAACTCCCAGCTGAGACAAGCGGTTATGTAACCCAGACATAGTGAGTATGTGCTCACTGACAGAACTATTTTCCTCCATCTTACAGCTGAAGAACTTATCGGAGACTTCATATCTCTCGACCCGGGCATGAGCTTGGAAAACCATTTTCAGCTCTTCGAACATCTCATATGCCCCGTGTTGCTCAAAACGCTTTTGGAGCCCCGGTTCTAAGCTTTAAAGCATGCCGCACTGAACGAGGGAGTAATCATCAGCATGCTGCTGCCAAGCGTTCATAACGTCTTGGTTTTCTGGGATGGGAGCTTCACCTAGCGGTGCTTGTAGAGGACATGATCTTTCTTGGCAGCTATGAGGATGAATCCTCAGGTTCCGGACCCAGTCCGTATAGTTGCTTGCCATTTCTTTCAGCTTTGGTTTTCTCTAGGAACGCGTTGAAGTTGAGGACTGCGTTGGCCATTTGATCTAACAAGACATATTGCAAAGATTTTTAGACTAAGTTCATGATAATTAGTTCATCTAATCAAATTATTAATGAACTCCCACTTAGATTAGACATCCCTCTAGTCATCTAAGTATTACATGATCCGAGTTAACTAGACCGTGTCCGATCATCACGTGAGACGGACTAGTCAACGTCGGTGAACATCTTCATGTTGATCGTATCTTCTATACGACTCATGCTCGACCTTTCGGTCTTCTGTGTTCCGAGGCCATGTCTGTACATGCTAGGCTCGTCAAGTCAACCTAAGTGTTTGCATGTGTAAATCTGTCTTACACCCGTTGTATGTGAACGTCTGAATAAAACACCCGATCATCACGTGGTGTTTTGAAACAGCGAACTGTCGCAACGGTGCACAGTTAGGGGGAACACTTCTTGAAATTAGTATGAGGGATCATGTTATTTACTACCGTCGTTCTAAGTAAACAAGATGCAAAACATGATAAACATCACATGCAATCAAATAATAAACGTGACATGATATGGCCAATATCACATAGCTCCTTTGATCTCCATCTTGGGGCTCCATGATCATCTTATCACCGGCTTGACACCATTATCTCCATCATCATGATCTCCATCATCGTGTCTCCATGAAGTTGCTCGCCAACTATTACTTCTACTACTATGGCTAACGCGTTTAGCAATAAAGTAAAGTAATTTACATGGCGTTTCTCAATGACACGCAGGTCATATAAAAGAATAAAGACAACTCCTATGGCTCCTGCCGGTTGTCATACTCATCGACATGCAAGTCGTGATTCCTATTACAATAGCATGAACATCTCATACATCACATATAGATCATTCATCATTCATCACAACTTTGGCCATATCATATCACAAACCACTTGCTGCAAAAACAAGTTAGACGTCCTCTAATTGTTGTTGCAAGTTTTACGTGGCTGAATTAGGGTTCTAGCAAGAACGACTTCTTACCTACATTAAAGCCACAACGTGATTTGTCAACTTCTATTTACCCTTCATAAGGACCCTGTTCATCGAATCCGCTCCAACTAAAGTGGGAGAGACAGACACCCGCCAGCCACCTTATGCAACTAGTGCATGTTAGTCGGTGGAACCGGTCTCACGTAAGCGTACGTGTAAGGTTGGTCCGGGCCGCTTCATCCCACAATACCGCTGAAGCAAGAAAAGACTAGTAGCGGCAAGAAAGTTGACAAATCTACGCCCACAACAAATTGTGTTCTACTCGTGCAAGAAGAACTACGCATAGACCTAGCTCATGATGCCACTGTTGGGGAACGTTGCAGAAAACAAAAATTTTCCTACTCGTTTCACCAAGATCCATCTAGGAGTTCATCTAGCAACAAGCCATCGGATGCATCTACATACCTTTGTAGATCGCGTGCGGAAGCGTTCAAAGAACGGTGATGATGTAGTCGTACACGACGTGATCCAAATCATCGATGACCAAGCGCCGAACGGACAGCACCTCCGCGTTCAACACACGTACGGGACAGGAGACATCTCCTCCTACTTGATCCAGCAAGGAGGAAGGAGAAGTTGATAAAGATCCAGCAGCACGACGGCGTGGTGGTGGATGCAGGGCGTCACAGTAGCAGGGCTTCGCCTATACTACGAGGAAGAGACGTAACGGGGAGAGAGGGAGGCGCCAGGGGCGGGGGTATGAAGTCCCTCCTCTCCCCCACTATATATAGGAGGGCCAAGGGGGGGTGGTGCGCAGCCTAGGAGATCTGATCTCCTAGGTGCGGCGGCCAGGGGGAAGGATTCCCTCCCCCCCAAGGCACCCAGAGGTGCCTTCCACCACTTGGACTCCTCCCCCTTGGAAACCCTAGGCGCATGGGCCTAGTGGGGCTGGTGCCCTTGGCCCATGAAGGCCAAGGCGCACCCCCTACAGCCCATGTGGCCCCCCGGGACAGGTGGCCCCACCCGGTGGACCCCCGGGACCCTTCCGGTGGTCCCGGTACAATACCGGTGACCCCGAAACTTGTCCCGATGCCCGAAATAGCACTTCCTATATATAATTCTTTACCTCCGGACCATTCCAGAACTCCTCGTGACGTCCGGGATCTCATCCCGGACTCCGAACAACATTCGGTTACTGCATATACATATCCCTACAACCCTAGCGTCACCGAACCTTAAGTGTGTAGACCCTACGGGTTCGGGAGACATGTAGACATGACCGAGACGCTCTCCGGTCAATAACCAACAGCGGGATCTGGATACCCATGTTGGCTCCCACATGCTCCTCGATGATCTCATCGGATGAACCACGATGTCGAGGATTCAAGCAACCCCGTATGCAATTCCCTTTGTCAATCGATATGTTACTTGCCCGAGATTCGATCGTCGGTATCCCAATACCTCGTTCAATCTCGTTACCGGCAAGTCACTTTACTCGTACCGTAATGCATGATCCCGTGACCAGACACTTGGTCACTTTGAGCTCATTATGATGATGCATTACCGAGTGGGCCCAGTGATACCTCTCCGTCATACGGAGTGACAAATCCCAGTCTTGATCCATGTCAACCCAACAGACACTTTCGGAGATACCCGTAGTACCTTTATAGTCACCCAGTTACGTTGTGACGTTTGGTATACCCAAAGCACTCCTACGGTATCCGGGAGTTACACGATCTCATGGTCTAAGGAAAAGATACTTTGACATTGGAAAACTCTAGCAAACGAACTATACGATCTTGTGCTATGTTTAGGATTGGGTCTTGTCCATCACATCATTCTCCTAATGATGTGATCTCATTATCAATGACATCCAATGTCCATAGTCAGGAAACCATGACTATCTGTTGATCAACGAGCTAGTCAACTAGAGGCTCACTAGGGACATGTTGGTGTCTGTTATTCACACATGTATTACGATTTCCGGATAATACAATTATAGCATGAATAAAGACAATTATCATGAACAAGGAAATATAATAATAATGCTTTTATTATTGCCTCTAGGGCATATTTCCAACAGAACTGGCTCGGGTACGGATGGCTCGGCCTTGGCTTCAACTACTAGCCGTGGAGGGCGTTGCTGTTGAGGTTGCGATGGACGACGACGTCGGGGTATCGGCTCCGGCATGATGGAGGAGGGCGGCGGTTGATGGGTGGGATGGGGTGGCGTACGGAGGACGTCGGGGTTTCGCGGCTGGTGGAGAGGTAGTTTTGGCACCCGCGGAGTACGGATGGGGAATCAGACGGGTGGGGGGGAACCATGTTTCGGTCTGGGACGCGGAGTACGAATGAGCCAACGTTGTAAGGACATATTTATCCCTAAGTGTTTTGGTGATTGATGACAACGCATTTGCGGACTAATCGTGTGCCATGAGTATTCCAGACACTTCTTTGCTAGGCACAAGATGATGGGGTGCCCCTCGAAGACTGACGAAGATAGCGTCTTTTCTACGTTTCTTTTTGGTGGATTTGAGTCGTAGGAAAGCCGTACTATTAAGAGGGGGTCCGCGTTGGAAAGGTTTGGGTGGAATCATCACGTACACATCTCCTTCTTATCCCCTCCTTCTTCCTTGGAGCTTCCTCTGTTTTCTTGTCTGCCTTGTCTGGCTGCCGTTGTTGGTTGTGGTAGTACTGCTCCCAGGTCAACGGTAGTACCGTGGGCATTCGCGGTAGTACCGCGCTACTGCGCGGTAGCGCGGTAGTACCGCAGGTGCCCACGGTAGTACCGCGTTCGCCGAGCGGTAGTACCGCGCTATGCAGTCAGGTAGTAGTACCGCCCCTCGGCAGTACTACTGTGTCGGGTTTTTGCTACTTCCGTTTCTTTGCGGAAGTAGGCACGGAAGTTTCCCTTCTCCCCTGGTTGGGATTTTTGCCTCGCGGTAGTACCGCATGGGGGGCGCGGTAGTACCGCGCGTGCGGAAGTACCGCCCCCAACTCCTGTGCGTCTGTTTATCGGTTCTGTGCTGGGGTTGCGGCAGTACCGTGGGTCGGTACGGTAGTACCGCATAGCCGTGCGGTAGTACCGCTTGGTTGCAAGCAGTAGTACCGCGCGGCCTTGCGGTAGTACCGCTGGCCAGGCGCGGTAGTACCGCTGGCCGCGGGCTGGTTGGTGGGTAATGGTTGGATCTTTTCCACACACTATATAAGGGGTCCCCTTCTTCCCCGTTGACTTATCTCTTCCACCACTAAGCTCCATTATTGCTCCAAGCTCCATTTTTTGCCCGATCTCACTCCCTAGCCACCCAAACTTGTTGATTTGCTCGGGAGTGGTTGAGAAGGCCCCGATCTACACTTCCACCAAGAGATATTTGATTCCCCCACTAATCCCTTGCAGATCTTGTTACTCTTGGGTGTTTGAGCATCTTAGACAGTTGAGGTCACCGCGAAGCCATAGTCCATTGTGGTGAAGCTTCGTGGTGTCATTGGGAGCCTCCAATTGAGTTGTGGAGATTGCCCCAACCTTATTTGTAAAGGTTCGGTCGCCACCTCCAAGGGCACCAATAGTGGAATCACGGCATCTCGCATTGTGTGAGGGCGTGAGGAGATTACGGTGGCCCTAGTGGCTTATTGGGGAGCATTGTGCCTCCACACCGCTCCAACGAAGACGTACTTCCTCTCAAAGGGAAGGAACTTCGGCAACACATCCTCGTCTCCACCGTCTCCACTCTTGGTTATCTCGTGCCTTTACTTGTGGAAGCTTATTTGTTTCATATATCTTGCTTGCTTGTGTGCCTATCCGTGTTGCATCATATAGGTTGCTCACCTAGTTGCATATCTAGACAACCTACTTTGATGCAAAGTTTAAATTGCTAAAGAAAAGCTAAAAATTGTCAGTTGCCTATTCACCCCCCTCTAGTCAACCATATCGATCCTTTCAATTGGTATCAGAGCCTCGTCTATTTATTAAGGACTTTACCGTCCAAAGAGTATGGTTGATACTGTAGACGGTGTGGAGGAACACTCTGGTGTGAATCCGATCTCGTCTACGGGCGATGGGGGAACCTCGGTCTCTCGTGAGGAGTTCAATGTGGCCTTGGAGACATTGAAAACCTCCATGGCGACCGAAGTTGAAAGCATGTTTACTAAATTTCTTGAGGGGCTTAAACTATCCACTGCACCGTTGAAAGTGGGTGACCCCGCCAACAAGGTGACGGATGCTATCCCCGACAAGGGGGAAGCTAGTAGTGAAAAGGCTCCTTCTTCTAGTGGTAATAATGGCACCGGCATCTTTGCCCATGTGGAACCACCACTTGTTTATGGTGGACCGGTTCCTTCCACTCATTTGAATCATGCCGGTCCTCCCCCTAAGATTGTGAAAAATGAGGACTTTGATTCTTGGGTTTACCGCTTTAAACGTCATTTAAATCATGTGAACACTAACCTTTGAAGAATCATTGAAGAAGGTTTTTATCCGCATGATCCAAGAAACTTCACTCCTCGAGAAGCCGCGGATAATCAATTCAATGAGAATGCTCTCTTCATCATTCAAGATGCAATTCCACCCGAAGACCTACCTCATCTTCGTCCCTTCGCCTTGGCCAAAGATGCATGGCACTGTGTTGTCTCTCTCTTCCGGGGAAGCGCAAGCATTCAACGCTCCAATTATGAAGTGGTACAAGATGAGTCCGATGAGTTTGCAATGAAAGAAGATGAAGAACCTCGTGAGCTTTATCGGAGAGTAACCAAACTCGTGGTCTCACTACGAGATCACGGGAGCAAGGACACGGATGAAAATTGGATCAAGCAAAAATTCCTCAAGGCAATGATGCCCTATCATAAGGCCATGTCCTCCATCATTCGTCAAAGACCGGACTTCCACACTTTGACCTCAAGCGAAGTGTTGGATGAGTTTGTGGCCATGAACATTTTGGACAAGACCGCTGACAATGCGGTGCTCCGTTCTCAACGGGCAAAGAAGCCTAACCTTGCATTGAAGGCCAAGCTCACCTGGAAGAAGAAGAAGAGGAAGAAGAGGAGAGCAACCCTGAAGATACGAAGTATGCATATCATGAACACATGGCACTTGCTTCAAGGCAATTTTGGAGCAAGAAAAACTCGAGGCCAAACTTTAGCAAAAGCAACTCGAGTGGCACAAGGGGCAAGCAACATGTAAGGACTTTCTACAATTGCGGCTACGTGAGTCATTTCGTTGCGGAATGCCCGTATGAGAAGAGGGCAGACAATGGTGGCAAGCTCATCCGAAAGGACAAGGCCAAGTCGTTCCCCAACAAGAACAACTTCACCAAGAAGACTCCTCCCAAGGCTTTGGTTGTGCAAGAAGAGTACAATGAGGATGATGACGATGATGAAGATGGTGAGTCGGTTGCCATGGCCTCCGTTGCTATTGCAACAATGTCACGGGTGTCTCTCTTCGACTCACCCAACGAGAGCATCACCGCCAAGTGCCTCATGGCTAAAGCCACCAACAAGGTAACCTCCAACATCAAAACTACCATCATTAATCATCCTTCCCCGATGGATAGCATTAATGAACTTGAGGGAGCTAATGTGGAGGCTAACGAGTTTGAGGCCTTTATGGGCAAACTCAAGGGAAAATCCAAGAAGCACTTTGTTGCTCTCTTGGAACAACTTGGTGAAGCCAATGACATGATCGAGGCTCACAAAGACACCATCTCTAAGATGGAAGGGCAGAGTCGTGACTATGCCGATGAGATTTCGGATCTTTCCAATGCTCTTGAGGAAGAGCGTGGTCTTCGTTTGGCTCTTGAGGAGTCACACAACGTTGATCATGCTAAGTTAAAGAAAGATTATGAGCATGTCCTCATTGTTTCTCGTGTGCTAAATTCCAAGAAGGCCAAACTCGGGGTTGATCTTGCTAGACTCAAAGAGGAGTTTGATATACTTGACAAGGCCCACAAGGCCTTGAAGGGTATTCACGCTAGTCTCAAGGAGTCTCATGATCAACTCCAAGTGAAGCTAACTAAGGAGAAAGCAACTTTTCCTCATATGGTTTTAATTGATAATGCAAATGCTACTAACCCGTGTTGTGAACATATACATCTTGTTGAGGAAAATGCTAAGTTGAAGGAGCAACTTGAGAGAGGTCTTGCGACTTGCATACAAGGCAAGAAGAACCTCAACGATCTCTTGATCAACCAAAAGGGAGGTGTGGCCAAGGAAGGGGTTGGGTACGTGCCCGACTCCAAGAACAAGAAGAAGAATGACAAGACCAAATGACCTCCTCCCCTCATGCAAACCTTTGTGAGGGAGGGAGAGAGTTCCCCCGAGGATAAGAAGAAGAACAATGTCAAGAAGTGCAATGTCACCCCTCTCAACAAAGCCAGCGATTTTAACCCTTCTTATGTGTTATGCCGTGCTAGTGATGGGCATGTTTATGCCAAATTTGTTGGTTATCTTCATGAACACATTGAATGGTCTATTTGGGTTCCAAAAACCCTTGTTACTAACATCAAAGGACCCATTACAAAATGGGTACCTAAAACCAAGCATTGATCTCTTGTAGGTGTTTGCTTCCGGTGGGGGATCATGGTTGCTTGATAGCGGAGCTACAAATCATATGACCGGAAGCAAGGACTTGGTGGTGGACGTGCACAAGGTTCCATCTATGCCCACCAATGTTGAGTGGGGTGACGCCTCATCTTCTAAGGTATTGGGACTTGGCAAGGTGGTCATCTCTCATGATCTCACGATCGAGAAGGTCATGCGTGTTGAGTCCCTTGCATACAATTTACTTTCCGTTCATCAACTTGCTATCATGGCTTTGCCACTTTATTTGATATCGATACCGTGGCCCTCTTGTGGAGCAAGACTCTTAAAGTAGCTTTTATTGGGAATGTCGAGAACGGTCTCTATGTGATTAACTTTTCGGAGCGACCCACTAAGACCGCGACATGCCTAATGGCTAAAGTTGATGTGGGATGGCTTTGGCATCGCCGTTTAGCCCATGTCAATATGAGATCTTTGCAAAGTCTCCTCAAGGGGGACCATGTTCGTGGACTAACGAATGTTATTTTTGCTGAAGATCGTGCTTGCAGTGCCTGTATCAAAGGAAAGCTACATGAGAAGGCTCACCCTCCCACGACTATCAATTATTCAAAAAGGCCTTTGGAGCTCCTTCACATGGATCTCTTTGGGCCTCCATCCTTCGATAGTCTTGGAGGTAGGAAGTATTGCTTGGTGATTGTGGATGACTACTCAAGGTACACGTGGGTGTATTTCTTCAAGAGGAAGAGCGAGACCCAACAAACCGTCATTGACTTTGCAAATGAAGCACAAAGTAAACACAATGCAAAGATCTTGACAATAAGAAGTGACAACGGCACTGAGTTCAAGAACTACACCTTGGATGAGTTTCTTAGTGATGAGGGGATCAAGCATCAATATTCCGCACCTTACACCCCTCAACAAAACAGTGTTGCGGAGAGGAAGAACCGGACGTTGATGGATGCGGCAAGGACCATGATGGCGGAGTTCAAGTCTCCGTACAACTTTTGGGCCGAAGCCATCAACACCGTGTGTCATGCATCCAATCGGCTCTACCTCCGCAAGGGCTTGAACAAGACTCCATATGAGATACTCACCGGTAACAAGCCCAACCTCAAGTACTTCCGGGTGTTCGGGTGTAAGTGTTTCATTCTCAAGAAAGGTGTTCGGTTGTCTAAATTTGAGGCTAGAGCTTATGAGGGCATATTTGTTGGTTATGCTACAAACTCTCATGGTTACCGTGTCCTCAATAAATCCACGGGACTTATTGAGGAGACGTGTAACGTGGAGTTTGATGAGAATAACGGCTCCCAAGTGGAGCAAGGTGGCACTTGTGATGTAGGTGATGAAATTCCTCCCCAAGCCATAAGAAGAATGGGTGTTGGCTTTATCCTAACCATTGAGGAACCCCTTGTGGCCGAAGGAGAAGGACAAAGCTCCACTCAAGCGGAGCCATCACCAACCCAAGGCCCACACGCTTCCGAAGAACAACATGAAGGCCCTCATCCTCAAGAACATGACCAAGGGCAAGATCACGCTCAAGACGGTGTTGACACATCAAGTGATGCGCAAGGTCAAGTTCTCTCATCCTCCGAGCAAGTTCAAGTACAAGAACAAGCCCAAGATGACGCTCAAGATGATCAAGTGACCACTCCTCGTCTCACCCCCGAGGAGGAATTAGAGCGTCGTGCCACCAAGGTTGCTTCCAAGCTGTCCACCAAGTATCATCTCATGACGAATGTGCTTGGAAGCTTAAGAAAGGGGGTAAGCGCTCGTAGACAATTAGCAAATTATTGTGAGCATCACACATTTGTCTCTTGTGTGGAACCCCACAAGGTCTATGAGGCGCTAGAAGATCCGGATTGGCTCAATGCCATGCATGAAGAACTCAACAACTTCGAGCGCAACAAAGTGTGGAGATTGGTGCCAAGACCGACCGGGAATCACAATGTCATAGGAACCAAGTGGATATTTAAGAACAAGCAAGATGCCCATGGGATTATCATTCGCAGCAAGGCTCGTTTGGTAGCACAAGGCTACTCCCAAGTCGAGGGTATCGACTACGGTGAAACCTTTGCTCCCGTTGCTCGTCTTGAATCCATTCGCATGTTGATTGCATATGCTTCTCATCACAACTTTAAGTTACAACAAATGGATGTGAAGAGTGCTTTGCTTAATGGTCCTATTAATGAATTGGTTTACGTCAAGCAACCCCCCGGGTTCGAGGATCCCACCTTACCGAGTTGTTACAAGACCGTGGTTTTGAGGTTGGGCTAATCGACCCCACTCTTTTTACTAAGAAGGTCAAAGGGGAGTTGTTTGTGTGCCAATTATATGTTGATGATATTATCTTTGGTTCCCCTAACAAAGCTTTCAATGAGGAATTTGCCGCTCTCATGACCTCAAAGTTCGAGATGTCTTCCATGGGAGAGTTGAAGTTCTTTCTAGGGTTCGAAGTGAAGCAAAGAAGAGAAGGAACCTTCATCAATCAAACCAAATATACTCAAGACATGCTCAAAAGATTCAAGCTAAGTGATGTCAAGCCGGCTTCCACTCCCATGCCTACCAAGTGCCAACTTGACATAGATCCCAATGGTAAAGCGGTGGATGAAAAGGTATATCGCTCCATGATAGGTTCATTGCTTTACCTTTGTGCATCTAGACCGTATATCATGTTGAGTGTGGGAATATGTGCACGTTTTCAAGCCGCACCTAAGGAAAGTCACTATGTGGCGGTCAAACGAATCTTTCGATATTTGGCTCATACCCCAAACTTTGGCCTATGGTACCCAAAAGGAGCAAACTTCAAGCTTGTAGGGTATTCAGATTCCGATTGGGCGGGAGACAAAGTGGATAGGAAGTCCACTTCCGGAGGGTGCCAATTTCTTGGTTGCTCTTTGGTAAGTTGGTCCTCCAAAAAGCAAAGTTGTGTGTCTCTCTCGTCCACCGAAGCGGAGTATGTGGCGGCCGGTAGTTGTTGTGCACAACTCTTATGGATGAGGCAAACTCTAAAGGATTACAGTGTCATTTGTGACAAAGTGCCTCTTTGGTGTGACAATGAAAGTGCCATCAAGATCTCTCTCAACCCGGTGCAACACTTCAAGACGAAGCATATTGAGATTCGGTATCACTTCATCCTGGATCACATTAGGTGAGGAGAGATCGAGCTCAACTATGTCAACACTCATGATAACCTTGCAGATATCTTCACGAAGCCCTTGGATGAAGCAAGATTTCGCGAGTTAAGGCATGAGCTAAATATCATTGATTCGAGCAATGTTGCTTGAACCCTTGCACACCCCACCATACTCAACGTGTTGTCCTGTTTAGATGTAGGCATGGACATAGGGGGAGTGATGTTCTCTCAATGAACTCTCCCTCCCCCCATTATGCATAAATCGATCAAGTCTTTCACATTAGCCATGTTTGATGGTACTTGTGCTTCAAAGACGAGTTGTGGTCATGGACCCAAGGATAATTATTTGCGGTGCCATACCAATTGACTGAAACATAGGTGGCTACGGCCACCGCCCTCTCTTTTGGAGAGGTGGTGTCTCGTGGTTGGTTCATTTGTCGTGTGCCTTTCTGGTTTTGTGTGTTGCGTGGTCTTGTGGTGTCATGTTGGCTCGTAGTGTTTTGTGCACAGATCCAGTTTTTCGTGTGCTCGAAACGTGCATCTTCTTGAGCTCACGGTACTACCGCGTCTGGCCGTGGTACTACCGCTTTGGGAGGCACGGTACTACCGCGCCACAGCATGGTACTACCGCTCTGGTGCGATACTTCGGAAGTACCGCGCCGGGCGGTACTACCGTGTCTGGGCACGGTACTACCGCGCCGTCGAGGGCGCGTGGGGGTTATGACTCGGGCAGGGGAGTTCCAACTCCCCATACCCATTCTTTTGTCTCTCTCTCCACGTCTCTCTCTCTCAAGAACGGCGCCGGAGGCCCTCGCCGGATCTCCGTCTCCGGCCACTCTCCTCGGATTCCGACCGGTGGGATCATTCCCCACCACTTCCTCTTGCCATGGACCAAGGTTTTTCCCCAAATCCCTCTTTTTCTTGGCTGTTCTCTTGCTTCTAGGTTTTTGGGGAGAAACTTGTC
Source organism: Triticum urartu (assembly GCF_003073215.2). Classification (NCBI taxonomy): domain Eukaryota; kingdom Viridiplantae; phylum Streptophyta; class Magnoliopsida; order Poales; family Poaceae; genus Triticum; species Triticum urartu. Next base: position 299,493,480 of record NC_053022.1, read on the forward strand.
GTTCTTGAGATTTTAGGCCAAATCTGTGCAAGAGTAGGATGTAGGAGAGTCGTGATGCGTAGGAAACATACTTGATATGCTGTCTTGTGGTAGCTTTGTCCAACCGTAGTACCGCCGTGGTTTCACGGGCTTTTTTCAGATTTGAACCTGTTCAGATCTGACGCGGTGCGGTACTACCGTGCCTAATGTGCGGTACTACCGCTCTTGCGGTACTACCGCCCGTCAGGTGCGATACTACCGTACCGTGCGGTACTACCGCTCTGCAGACGCGGTACTACCGTGCTAGCCGCGGCGCTAAGGTCGTACTACCGCTCCTACACTCGATACTACCGTGATCTTGCACGGTACTACCGCATCTAAGAGTTGTACTACTATCTTAGCTCCGCAGCACTTGGCAGTACTACCGTAGGGATCAAATCTCTCTCTAGGCATTTATCATGTGTGCTTTCTGCTTGTTTCACTTGATTTGTTGTGGTCCTTGCATTAATCTCTCTTGGCTGTTGTGGGTGTTTTTTTTGCGTTCTGTGTCTCAGGTGGTGGCTCTCGCCATTCCAATCCCAGTCGTGACACTGGCTCCAAGAGTCTGCGCAACCCCCAAGATGAAGCCCCAGAGGGCTCCAATGCCCCCAAGCGCAATGTCAAGACCACTGCCAGCAAGCAAAAGGAACCTGCTAAGGGCATGGACGAGCTTTCTGTCACTGAGTATGTCGAACACCGGAGGGTCAATCCCTATGTGACTCCTCGGGCTGTGCTCAGAGGCACTGAGATGTTCTGGAACAAGCAACATGTTCTCATCTATCTGGATGTAATCAAGAGCAAGCAGAATACATTCGTGGAGGTCAAGTGGATAGACATGCATCACATGCGGAAGGACAAGTTTCATGACTATTTTGGAGAGGCTCTGGACTTGGTGGAGCAGTTTGCTATTGAGCCGGTGATCTCTTTTCACCATGACTATGACCCTGAGCTCATCTGTCAGTTCTTTGCCTCAGTGTACTTTCATCCCGAGGAGGAGAGGAGGATGACCTGGATGACCAATGGCCGTCAGCTGTCTGCTACATGGAAAGAGTTCATGGATCTGCTGCACATTCCTGATGACGGGCTTCACACCCCCGTTGGTGTTCGCCCCCATGCCAACTCTGAGTATGCCAACAAGAACCTGCTTCAGCCCTTCCTTGTTGAGAAGGTACTCCCCAATGGCAAGTCATCTTGGGTGTTAAACTCCTTTCTGGATATCATGCATCGCATCTTCCGCAACACTCTGTTCCCACGCATTGGCGACAAGGACAAGGTACATGCATATCTAGTGGACATGTTGCTCTTGTGTGCAGAGGCACGTTCTTCTCAGACTCAGCCACTTGATGTCTCACACATCATGTGGTGTGAGCTTCGGTTTGCGGTGTTCACTCGTAAGGTACCTATCTATGGACCGTACCTGTTTCTGCTGCTCTCCACCACTTGGGAGAAGATGTACCCGGGTGATGAGTTCCTTGCTCCAGACTGGATTCGCCATGAGTCCATCAGCCTCCGCATCAACCCCAACTGGGCCAACACCACTACCCATGCTGAGGCCTCTTCTGCTAGGAGGGCTGCTGGTAAGGGGGGGCTGCTGCTGAGAATGTTGCTGAGGACCGTGCTACTAGGTCCACCACTTCTTCCTCTGCGCCATCATGGGCCAAGAAGCTAAAGGACAAGATGAAGACTCTCTTCTGCATGCAGGCGAAGGGACAGTACAGGGCTCATGTGGCAGACAAGGAGAGTCGCCGCCGTGACAAGAAGGTTATGAGGCTCTTTGGAGAGGATGTGTCTAGCGGGTCTGAGGACGTCATCACACCTAAGGCTGCCTGGATGTCAAAGCAGGGATACAAGTGGACCAGTTCAGAGGATGACCTCGAGGAGACTATCCCCGCCGCTGAGTCTGACGAGGAGCACGAGGAGCAGTGGGACGACTTCTCTGCCTGAGCCACCCCGTGTGTGTAGGTGTCGTCTCTGCCTTTTTGGCGTCTCGATGCCAAAGGGGGAGAGAGTGTAGGGATTTGCGTTGTGTCGTGCTTGTTGCGTTTATTTGCTTTATTTTTTGGACCTCGTTTGTGCTTGGTTGCTCTTGTTTGGTTTGTGCTTTCAAGTCCTTTCCTTCATTTGGTGTAAGACATATGCACTTTATCTATCGTAGTTAACTTATATGTGTGCTATCTTGTCTAGTGATAGATATGCCTTGTCTCTATAATATAGGGGAGCTCTGTTCCTAGTATTCGTGTGCCATGCAGTCCATAGCACTCATCTAGGTGGCACACATCTAGGGGGAGCCCGTCTATATTATAGAGAGGAGGGGTTTGCATTTACTTAATAGTATTTTCTTTGTGCAAATCCCGTTTTGTCATCAATCCACCAAAAAGGGGGAGATTGTAAGGACATATTTATCCCTAAGTGTTTTGGTGATTGATGACAACGCATTTGCGGACTAATCGTGTGCCATGAGTATTCCAGACACTTCTTTGCTAGGCACAAGACGATTGGGTGCCCCTCGAAGACTGACGAAGACGGCTTCTTTTCTACGTTTCTTTTTGGTGGATTTGAGTCGTAGGAAAGCCATACTATTAAGAGAGGGTCCGCGTTGGAAAGGTTTGGGTGGAATCATCACGTACACGTCTCCTTCTTATCCCCTCCTTCTTCCTTGGAGCTTCCTCCGTTTTCTTGTCTCCCTTGTCTGGCTGCCGTTGTTGGTTGCGGTAGTACTGCTCCCAGGTCAACGGTAGTACCGTGGGCATTCGCAGTAGTACCGCGCGGTAGCGCGGTAGTACCGCAGGTGCCCACGGTAGTACCGCGTTCGCCGAGCGGGAGTACCGCGCTATGCAGTCAGGCAGTAGTACCGCCCCTCGGCAGTACTACTGTGTCGGGTTTTTGCTACTTCTGTTTCTTTGTGGAAGTAGGCACGAAAGATTCCCTTCTCCCCTGGTTGGGATTTTTGCCTCGCGGTAGTACCGCATGGGGGGCGCGGTAGTACCGCGCATGCGGAAGTACCGCCCCCAGCTCCTATGCGTCTGTTTATCGGTTCTGTGTTGGGGTTGCGGCAGTACCGTGGGTTGGTACGGTAGTACCGCATAGCCGTGCGGTAGTACCGCTTGGTTGCAAGCAGTAGTACCGCGTGGCCTTGCGGTAGTACCGCTGGCCAGGCGCGGTAGTACCGCTGGCCGCGGGCTGGTTGGTGGGTAACGGTTGGATCTTTTCCACACACTATATAAGGGGTCCCCTTCTTCCCCGTTGACTTATCTCTTCCACCACTAAGCTCCATTATTGCTCCAAGCTCCATTTTTCGCCCGATCTCACTCCCTAGCCAACCAAACTTGTTGATTTGCTCGGGAGTGGTTGAGAAGGCCCCGATCTACACTTCCACCAAGAGATATTTGATTCCCCCACTAATCCCTTGCGGATCTTGTTACTCTTGGGTGTTTGAGCATCCTAGACGGTTGAGGTCACGACGAAGCCATAGTCCATTGTGGTGAAGCTTCGTGGTGTCGTTGGGAGCCTCCAATTGAGTTGTGGAGATTGCCCCAACCTTGTTTGTAAAGGTTCGATCGCCGCCTCCAAGGGCACCAATAGTGGAATCACGGCATCTCGCATTGTGTGAGGGCGTGAGGAGATTACGGTGGCCCTAGTGGCTTCTTGGGGAGCATTGTGCCTCCACACCGATCCAACGGAGACGTACTTCCTCTCAAAGGGAAGGAACTTCGGCAACACATCCTCGTCTCCACCATCTCCACTCTTGGTTATCTCGTGCCTTTACTTGTGGAAGCTTATTTGTTTCATATATCTTGCTTGCTTGTGTGCTTATCCGTGTTGCATCATATAGGTTGCTCACCTAGTTGCATATCTAGACAACCTACTTTGATGCAAAGTTTAAATTTCTAAAGAAAAGCTAAAAATTGTTAGTTGCCTATTCACCCCCCCCCTCTAGTCAACCATATCGATCCTTTCAAACGTTATATTTGACCTTGTATGTTTGAAAACCTCATTAAATTATCCGCTTATTTTTGAAATTTTGACACTTGAAAATCCTATAACTACGATTATTTTGGAAAGGAGGAGCTAAATTTGAATCTATTTTGTACACGACTACATATGCTATTATGTACAAAATCAGAGAAAAGATTGGTGCCCCCATAATTTAGGTATGGTTTACAAATGCCATGATATCAAATTCAAATAATTGAATGGACTTCATGTTGAATTTGATTTTTTTAAACCACCTTAAGTTGAATTCAAATGTATGCTAGTTCATAGGTAGCTATTTATAATGTCCATTGTGTAACTTTCGTATGTATAATGTGCTTTACACACACAACATGAACTATACTCATGTTTATATTCGATTGCTAAAGCGATGCATTGTCTGGACTTCAAAATACTAACTATGTGGATCAATTGTGTCGAATAATAACATAGACATGCTCAAATTCGATAGAATCTAGATGTCTGATGGATCAATGACCGCTCCTTACGTGAATTGCAAATATCATGATCCCATCCTAATATTTGGATACAATTTATATATTTAATCAATGTGTAGAGCAGTCTTTTACGTGTAGTTTGACTCTCCATCGGTGGTCTCTCACACATGCTCACACACTCTCTCCCGAGGTGTCTTTCTCGCACACATGCTCTAGATATAACCCTCCCTCCCTCTCCTAACCATTTACAACTATTTGCACTAACCTTTATCACAAGCACTCTCCCTCTCGCAAACATACGCACGCACAATCCTCATCGACCCTTTCTATATACATGGACCTGCCTACGTGTCTCATGTACGCACATTATCTTTACGCCTGTCTCTCACGCATTGTCTCACACCTCTCTTCCTAATCAACGAGTATGATTCTAGCAGAGCATTCTGTAGGATGCCCCTTAAAGTTAGGTTGGATGAATAGTAATGTCAGAGATAAAGGGGTTACCTTAGTCCAAGAACCCAGGGTTACAAATCCTAGCCGGGTTTGTCAGTGGACACAGAGTCCTTCACAATTCTGCTATCTTGGTCTTGTATGACTAGTCATCCATGGGTCTTCCTAAATGCGTCACGGGCCGACCAATGTGGCGCAGGACGGAACCGAATGAAGGGCCTCACCTCGACCCATCGGACCTCACGCGGTGACACACCCTCTGCCCCCACGTCTCATTATCTTATCACACCCACACATACCAACACAAACACCACACACACAGAAAATTTCTCTTGGTGCCTCTATTCCCTCCCCCCTTGCATATACACACTCAAGGGAATGGAATCTCTTGTCGTGACGTCATTTTCGTCTCTCTCTCTATAGACCACTCTCATTTCTCATGCTATCTCTCCCACGCCCCCCGTCGGCCCCTCTATCCATGCCTCTCTCAAATACGTAATACACACACATACCTCTCTAGGCCCCGCCAAATGCATCAACTACACATTCACACATGTTACATCACGTACCCCATTGATCTAAAAAGCCCTCTCTTCACGTTTATTTCGCATACAACATTTCTTTTGAATAAAGTGTGGCCAAAAAGTTATTTTAGAGTTTCTACATATATACAACATTACAAAGTTATATGGAGGAGTACGAACGCTAATTTGCATTGCATGGTGCCCACAATGATATTTATTCCGCACTGTGAATTTGTATATTTTTATACTATATACAAAGTTAGTCATAATAAAGAGAAACGAAGAGCATCTCTCTCTCCATCGCATACTCCCCCTGTACGCCCCTTTCACATATGCACACAAAACTATCTCTAGGTCCTCTAAAAGTAAGCCCCCAGAAAATTCACGCATGTTTCATCGTTCTCTTGCGATATATGCAATGACGATCATTGTATTTGAAGCGAAAGCACGATACGTACACTGGACTTCAGAATCCACTCATTACGGTCACCATTTACGTTTAGTGGTTATTATATAGTCACGGGCTCACCGTACAACTCTGTATTTGCTCATGACATGACTAGTTGACTAGTTAAACGCTCCACGTGGCACCTCTAGTGTTGCATCACATTATCTCACTACCATCGTGCCCACCTGTCGACTTGTATCTACCCTACATCTACACTCTTATAAAATACATAAAATACACTCTTATAAAAAAACAGAGTTTGTGATGATGGTGTGCCTGCCATCCTGCAATATAGGTCGTCCGATTTATATCTGACGGATAGGAAAGAAACTATGGCAATTTTGCAAAAAGGTACCCACACACCTCTCCACATTTGCAAATAAGGCCTTCCCTCGTTCATCCTTTTCTCTCACAAGATAAACAAGTCATACAAATGCATCTTGATGTTACGTGCAATACACGGGCATCTTGCTAGTAAGAATGAAAACAAATGACAAAGATATATTTGGACGGTGGTTCGAAGTCATGACCGCAGGCACAGCGAACAAGGTGGCCTTGTATTGGTATGCTGAGCCGTCTGTTTTAACACACAGGAGCTGGTGTGGTGATTATACATACACGCACTCATGCACATGAACTACGTCCACGCAACACATGCACCCACGCACGCACGCAACACTCACACGTACACACGCAGCCACGCACGCACGCAACACTCACACGCATGCATGCACACACCAGTACACCACACGACCAACACACACTCTCACGCTCAAGTGCTCAACCTACACGTGCATGCGCACACATCAGGCCCTGACAGACACATACACAACCAGGTGATTCCCGCGCACGGGTTGGAGGCTTGTCGCACCTGCGTAAATTTGTGTTTATCTGACCTTTTGCCTATGCGAACTGACAGGTGGGACCCACAAGGAACATGGTCAATTTAACTAGTCAACATGGCACCATGCAGACTATTTGGCCGGTCAACAGAGTGCAATCCGATGCTGAACTATGAGCAAGTGACCGTATAATCACCGCAAAACGTATATAGTGACCATAATCAGCTTATTCTGAAGTTCGGTGACTGTATTACGCTTTTCTCTCTATGGGCCCTCTAAAACTACATCTCTACATGTTCTCGCATGTTACATCTAACAACTATGCAATACAGCACTACTACTACACTCTAACACAATAAATCATATGTGTTTTTAGTTTTACTAGATATCATATTGTTCCTTATAATTATTCAGTTTGCATACATTAAAATTGCCTTTGAAATGTATGGCCAGTATCATCTACCGCGCGGGAAAAATCCCGCCCTTTCCTGTTTAATCGGGTTTGTATCAATGGATTGTGCGAAACAGCAAAACTATAGTACTATACAGTACAAGTGACAGTTCACTGGGCCGTCGTGTCGTCTACTCCTCCGTCGTAAGAGTGGAGCGCTTGCTTTCATAAATCTTCTAGTCCCTTTCGCCGACATGTGGGACATCAAGCTACCGGGTCCATGTGCCATACCAGAATACAGTGCAGAGCAGCCGGGGTGAAGCACCCCAGTCATGGCGCCGGCCTAGTAATGAGCAATGAGGCGTCAAATCACAAAGCTACACCTTTCCCGCAGTTAAGTTGGAGGGATGAAGCAACCATCATTTCACTCGTTGCTGAATCCGCTTCTCCCTCATCTTCTTCAACTTAACCATGTGTTGCTTCTGCCGTTGTTCTGCCTCATGTGGGACGCGGATCGGCTTGGTAAAGCACTGACACGTGGGACCGCATGTTAGCAAACCGCGAGGACAACGTCCTCCGAAAATAAGAAGCCTAATCCTAGACTTACAAAGGGCTACGTAGCTGCTACATATACTTTCCATATAATCTATATATGCACCCCTAATTTTCAGGTGGGGTGGGCCTAATCCTCTCCTTTAATCCAATCAAATAGTCCCACATCACATCAGTTCGTAACTTTACGTAAACCATAACATGGATATAGCATTGCTCTAATAAGAAACCTCCCCCGCCATCCGCGCGGCAAAATCACCTCCTTTTTACTAATCTTGATTCTATAATTTTTTAGATCAATATAATTGAGATTTGTATAGATAGCACACAGGAGCAAAACCAAGTGGTATGGTTAAGGGCATCCATAATGTGTAGCCAAATGTGAAAATAGCTTTTGGCATCGTGGAAACCATTGTTGACGGTGTTGCCAAAGCCAAAAAGATGGAACCGAAGCTCCCTGATTGATTGATTGAAGGAATAGAAAAATGCAACGTCTCTCCTCTTTCTCCCATGCTTGGACGCATGTAGTACAGTATAGAGCACAGAGTCTACTCCCCTATCCCTTCTACCACAAATCACAAAGCAGTGAGGCGTCAAATCACAAAAGAATGGACGAAGCAACCATCATTTCACTCTTCGCTGACTCTGCTTCTCCATCGTCTTCTTCGAGAAACCATCTCACCGCACTAGTACTCCTAGTAGTACTCCCTCCGGTCCTTTTTTGTCTGCGTCTAAGAAAATTTCATTTTCCCCGCAATGCTCTGCGCATTGGCATTTTTCGCTGCTCTTTCCAACCGGGCCCTCCATCCCTTTCCACCGCATGCGTGCCTGCAGTAATCCCATCTCTCTTTCCCATGTACTCCGCATCTTCCCGAGGCAGAGAGAGCTGCTTGCATGCAGAAACAGGAGAGAGAGAGCGAGAGGCGCATGTGTGCACAGAGATGGACAAGGGAGAGAGAGACGACATGCATGCATGCGGAAGTGAGAAGGTTGGTTTGCATGGCGCTGCATTAATCAAGCGATGAGGAGTGAGATGGTTAGCTCTTTGGTCTTTGGAGAAAAATATATGCATTAATTGACACGTGAAACGAGTATTTGTATCGATTAAATCCCGCGAAGGAAAACCGCGCCTTTCTTTTTTAACACTAGTACTCCTAGTATGTACGTACTTATCCTGTTTGGGTCTAGGCCTTGCATTGCCAAACTTCGCCACACATTTTTGCCAAGCTTGCCTAAAGTTTTCAAAATGAGAAGGAGGTACACTTGCGCACGGCTGTCGCGGTCGCACCGCACCCTCACACGGTTGCTCCTGCATGCCGCGGTCGCGCCGCACCCTCACACAGTCGCTCCTTCACGCCGCAAACCCAACCAGGGGAATGCACCCTCACTGACACGTGCTATCGCATGTGAACAAACCAAACTCAGCCATCCTATCGCTGACACATAATTTTCGTTCATAGAGTATGTTTGTCCAACCGCATGTTGGGGAGTATCCGTACGGCCCGTGCGGTGGTCTGTTGGGGAAGAAGAAGAGGTGAGGAAGAAGGAAAGAAGGGTTACGAGACATAGGATATTCATCCAACCACCTGAAATGGTAGACTGACCCAAGTCAGGCGACTTGCATAACAAATATATGTTTTTACACAGCAAAAGATCCATAAAAACAACAGCATAAAGAAAAACTATCACTGCTCGCGGAAAGAGACGGCCTCGTCGTCTTTGGCTGCCGGCACGAACCAACCATCGCTACCGACGTGTGTCTCCGCACCGTGGTTGTCCTCGGCCTCCAGCTACTTGTTCAGGCGGAGCGTGCGGGCGCTCTGCACGGACGAGAGCACAGCCCGGTTCAAGTCGACGACGTCCGGTTCCGCCTGCAGGAGGGCCTCGATGGCAGCAGCATCCGCGCGCTCCGCGTCGAGTCGAGCCTCCGCCGCCCGGTTCAAGTCCAGGACGTCCGGTTCCGCTTGCAGGAGGGCGTCGATGAGAGCAGCAGCCACGCGCTCTGCGTCGAGTCGAGCCTCTGCCGCTCGGTTCAAGTCCAAGACGTCCGGTTCTGCCTGCAGGAGGGCCTCGATGGAAGCGGCATCCGCGCGCTCCGCCTCAAGTTGAGCCTCCGCCGCCCGGTTCACATCCACGACATCCGATTCCGCTTGCAGGAGAGCCTCGATGGCAGCGGCATGCGCGCGCTCCGTGTCGAGTTGAGCCTCTGCCTTCCGGTCCTCCTTTAGTATCGCCATGTTGAACCGTTGGTCCGCCTGCACCATGGGGTACTCGGACGCCGGCACGAAGTCGACGTCCATCGTCTCATACCCATCGGGGGCCTTCTGCGCCGCGACCTCCGCCATGAACATTGGATCGGCTTCCTCCTCCTCGTAGCTTGGCTCCAGAGAACTCGGGGATTGGCCCGCCGCAAAGAGAGATTGGGAACGGATGTCTGTGGCGCCGACCGCCGCCGCGATTTCTGTGTGGCGCTCCGGCTTCAGCATCTTGTAGTAAGTGATCTTGCGGTGCACCATGGCTTTCCAGCGAACTAGGGGACGCTTGATGCGGGCTAGGGGATCGAAAGGTGGGGGAATGGGCTGGAGATTTGGTGTGGTTTTAGGGCAGTGGCTGGCGTAGGCCGAGCAGCGAAGGTTCTGGTGTGAATAGTGGTTCAGGTGAAGATCGGTCAATCGGTTTTGACTGCACATCGCTCTTATCGCGTTCGCGTTGCAGCCCGACACGCTGGACCCTCCATGTCGCTCACCGAATGGAACGCGCTTCGTCTTGCGTTTTCGCTCGCTTGTGGGACCGCAGTTGAGAGAAAACCGGCGTCCCTCCCCCTCCCCCGCCCGCGTCATTTATTATACCACCACTCCCTCCATTTTATGCGGAGTAAATAAAAACAGAGGGAGTATACTACGGATGAGGATCCTCTGACGTGGCCAAACCCATTGAGTAACTGACATGTGGGGCCTAGAAAGCATGGGGTCCGCTAGTAAGTGACCGAAAGGGAGGGTAAGGCAGGGATACCTACGTCAGAGGATCCACTTCCACTATACTACTTTGACCAAATGTTAGAGTAATAATATATGACATGCAAGTTACACAAATGTTAGAGTAATAATATATGACATGCAACTTACACAAAGCATACAGGGTCTAATGCGTTTTTCGAGGCTAACTTTGACCAAATGTTAGAATAATAATAAATGACATGCAACTTACACAAAGCATACGGTCAAATTCGTATGTGAAAGGAGTTTCCAATGATATAATTTTCACATTATACATCTCATGTACTATTAATCTTGTCAATAGTCAAATTGGAAACCATCTTGAGTACAAATCTAGGAGTACGTACAAATCTAACAATATTGATTGGGTGTTGTTGAATGTTGATACCTTTTTGATCAAAGTAGAGATACTTTGACTACACGTAAAACTTATATATAAACTAGAAAGGATAGGAGGGAGTATATTGTACGTTCAAAAACGAAACGAACATTGAATACCCTTTATATATGATTTGCGGATGCTATGATCACCGGTTCAAAATTTTGAATCCGCTTTAGGTATCACGTGCCCCCACTCGTTCCCTCTTGATTCCATCTCGGGGTCCGGAGATCTATTGAAAGAGGACTAGGGTGGGTACATGCGAATGATACTCGGCGGAATGTTCAAATGAGGCATGCGGGAGGATGGACTCGACTGGAGGGCGACATGATCGATGGAGAAGAGGATTGGAGAGGAATGAGAAATAAGCAAACGCCACATGATTATACTTGAACGGCTCAAATAAACAATAAGTTGTCTCGCTTGGCCTACATAGTGAAAGTCCTAATGCGCAACGCGGAGCACTGGCGCTCGAATATGACCTGGAAAACAGGGAAACCGACATGTGGGGCAGACTAGTCCAATGGAGGAGCTGGCCCACGACCTCCTCGCCACCGAAAACCGTTCATGTGGGTCGTTGGGGCCAACAACAGGGCGCAGCTCCAGCACCGCCTCTGGACACAGCGACCGCGGTGAGCGACACGCTCATATCATAGCTAGACACAGTCGGTTTCAGTGTGCCGAGGGTGGCGTTAGTGCTGTGGCACGACCAACGGTATGTTTGGTTTGTGCCCAAGGTTGCCCCATCAAAGCATTGGGTAGCCAAAATTTTGGTTGAGGTATTGGTTGCCCATGATTTGGCCGACATTGCAAGAAAAATGATCTAGAGTTGGCTAGAGTTCATTGGCATGCCAAAGAAATGGCAACCATCCAAACAAAGACCAATCTTTGGGTCATGACCAAAATTTTGGTTGAGGTATTGGTTGCCATGATTTGGCCGACATTGGCAAGAAAAATGAACTAGAGTTGGCTAGAGTTCATTAGCATGCCAAAAAAATGGCAACCATCCAAACAAAGACCAATCTTTGGGTCATGACCAAAATTTTGGTAAGGTGCACTTTGGCCACAATCCAAACACACCCCAACACCCGGCTCGTCGTGGATGCACGGGGCACCGTGACGCATCCGCGGAGTGGTGTACCGCGGCCAACTGCATCCTCTGGACCTGAGACCATGCCGGGTCGTCTTGCTTTTTCAATGACATGCGGGGATCGCATGTGAGCAAAGGGCATCTCCAACGTTGCCACGACCGCAGCTGAATACTCTGGCACACCAAAACCCTCGTCCCTTGCGCCGTCGCGCGGTGTGTTCCCAGCCGACACCAGCTGCCCGAATTCATGCCGTCCATTCGTATGTCGTCGTTAAGAGGCTCGGTGCCCGAGGAACCAACTCCGGTGACTTAATGACGCACCCGAACGCTTGGCCTCACCGGAATGCGCTACTTAAAGCGGCAATGCCCAGCTAACCTCCACACCATAGCGCATCGTCCTCCTACCTGGCACCACATCCGCCATGACCGCAAGTGCGAACGCTCTACGGGAGAGCTTGTCTTCGGGGATGAAGCTCGAGGTCGCCGCCCTCGCTCAAGTCGCCTCTCGTGACGCAATAGCGGCGTAGCCGGACGCGGATGCGACCGCACAAGCGGTGGCCATGCTGGCGGCCGACGACGGGAGCACCGTCAGCCACGCGTCCTACTTGCCGCCGTCCAACGTCCGGCACCGCCGAGGTCGGGGACTCCTCCGAGGATGAGTAGGGCATGGGAGGCGGCAGGGCATGGTGTGCCAACTGGCCGGTCCGTATCCCGTGTTCTACTCTTCCTCGCCGGAGACCACACCTTCACTTCACGGGTCTTGAACCCCGCCCCCGTACATAGAGATCGCAGATGGAGGACGTCGGTCGCCGTCGTAGAATAGGTTTAGGGTCGGGTTTCTTTTATTTTCCTGTCCTATAAAAGTTCGAAATGTAATGAAAATCTGCGTGTTTGCATTAATCTCGGCCGGTGTATACGAACTTTCACAATAATATACATATTGTAGGAGTACTAGCAAGATGTCCGTGCATTGCACGGAAGATCAAGATCTTGTGGGAGAAAAGGATGAACGAGGGAAATCCTTATCTGCAAATGTGGAGAGGAGTGCGGGTAAATTGTCATAGTTTCCTTCCTATCCGTTAGATATAGATTGGACGGCCTATATTGCAGGATGACAGGCACACCATCATCACCAACTCTGCTTTTTATTGAACCGAGACAAATCTAACATGCGAAGTAAAATAAACACATAGGGTCTATACATACACAAATTATCTTAGGCACTCCAATAGTACGTCCACAACACATTCACGCATTTCACATCTTTCTTCATCTACGGGAACCTACGAAAGGGTTAACATAAATTGCCTCTCTCTCTCCTCCCCTAATTTTCATGGTGGTGGGCCCCTCCCTCCCCCCAATCTACAATCAACATCTCACACATTTCACATTACGTTAATTACGTAACTGGGATTACGTAGGTGTAGCATTACTCGTCCTAAAAAACCCAACTAAGCCAACCTCCCAGCATATCGCGCGGGAAAAGACTCGGCTGCGCCGTTTTAGTCGGGATTACCAGATTACTAGTAGTAGTATCAATGGATCGCTCGAAGCAACAATTTTTTTGAGGGGGCGAAGCACCTAGTTTAAAAGGAAAAAAGGCGGTACACTCACAGCACTCCTGTCGTGGTCGCATTGCACCCCACACACGTTCGGTCCTGCACACGGCTCACGCAAACGGAACGCGCTTCGGCTTGCCTCTTCACTGATACGTGGGACTGCACTTGGAGAAACCGACCATGCCCAAACTCCCCCCGCCCACCGCGCGAAAATCCTCCCCCCACACCCAAAAATTCCCCCCAAATCCGATTCAACCGCCATTCGGCCAACTAGCCAATAATATTCCCCAAACCCCCTCCCCCTTGTCCCCCTCCACTCCATTTGCTCCACCAAAGCCGCCCTCCCCGCCGCGCCGATACGTTGGCGCCGCGGTTCGGCGATCCTCTCCCTCCCACAGTACGCTCTCGTAGACTGCCGTCCTCTAGCCGCGCCGCCACCTCTGGCTACATTCTTGTGGAGGCGCACGGCGGTCAGCGTCGCCACCGCTCGCGACGTTCGTGTGGAGACGCACGGCGGTCAGCTTCTCCCACGGTACGCGCATTCTAGACCGAGGCCCCGTTCATGTCGGTGTAGCACTGAATGTTAGCTGATAGACGTTGTTAATCTCACTGCTCGCTGAAGTAGTTTATTGTCAATATGCTCTGCTTAAGAAGCTTCCTTGCCCTGTTCTGCACTCAATCTGCTTAGCTAAGATGGCATGCCAAGACCGATTAGTTGCTAAAATATCCTGCCATATATTTATTGTGACGTAGATTGCCATGGTCTAGTAGCCAATCTGTTAGGTGAAATAGCTCTACACCGTTTTATACTCGATCTTTGTTGCTGCGATGGCCTTCGATAGTTCGATGGTTGTGTGCTCGGCCTCATTGACTGCTGAAACAGCCTGCCATAATTTGGCACTCAAATCTGTTTGCTGAATTAGCTTTGCATATATTTCGTTACTTAGATCTGCTCGTCCAAATATCTTGCCATAGCTTTAGACATCGACCTAGGTATTTTTTTTGGACTTCATAAAAAAGCATATATGTTTTTCCTGTAATATCTATGTAACATCCCAAATTTTCAATTTGGAATGTTATACAATAGATCATCATTGCATATCATATTTTATTGCATTTGGTTGATCCTAGAAATTTCACGCAACTCAAGGACCCTCGGAGAGAGTTGTGGATTTCGTTATTTTCATATTTCAGTTTTCTCAAATTTTGAAAATAGGATCATTTGATTTTATTTATTTTATCTTCAATTATTTCTATTATAAAATTTTGAGAGAGGAAATAAAAAGACTTTCCCAAAAATAAAGAAATATTGATGATTTAATAAAAAAATCAAATAATATTTTATTTTGGTTTTATTTTGCTATTTTATTTGAATTTAGGAAAAATTGCACGTTTTAAAAAATTGCATTTAGGGCCAAGAAAATGTTCATCCTGTTCTAAATATTTTATTTAGACGGTGAACATTTTTTTGGCATTTTTAGATTTTTATTTATTTTTCTAGATTTTTTTCTAGTTTTAGCGAAATTGTTTAAAAAAAAAGACCCGCGCCCGACTAGGCCAAGGGCCCAGCCGAGCCAGGCCGGCCCAGCCGCCGCCGCCCCCCGCCCGGATCGGGATAGGAGTCCCGATCGCCGTCGCCGCCGAGTCCGGGGAGGACACGCCTCCCGAGGCCGCCCCCTTCCCCAAGTTTTCCGCCCCCCCTTTATAACCCGCCGGAGCCCCCCTGGAGCCCCACACCGCCGCCGCCTCCCCACGCCGCCCGCGCCACCGCAGCCGCCGCCCCGCGCCGCCTGCCGCCGCCGCCCGGAGACGCCGCCCCGCACCACCCGCCGCCGCCCGGAGCCCCGCCGGAGCCCCGAGCCGAGGTAGCCGCCGCCACCGGTTTTCCGAAAAAAACCGTTTCGGTTTTTTTTTAGAAAACCCTAGTTTCGTTTATTAAATAGATTGGTTTTTCTCTGGTTTATTTATTTAGTGAGCGTTCGCTCGTTCGTTCGTTTTACCGAACGCGTGCATCGTTTAGTTCCTGTTAACGAACGTTCGTTCATTAACCTGTTCATCGTTTTTCTTTTTCTCGGATTAAATACACGATTTTTTTGATCGCTATTTCTGATCCGATGTTCATTTTAGTTTAACTTTTCGCTCATTTATCGGAATCAGGCGATTCAAGCGCCTAGAGTTTCGTCTCGAAACCCTCTTTCCGTTTAACCAACTCAAACAAGTTTTTGCTTCTGTAAAAATTGCCCTAGATCCAGAATAGTAAACGAAGCCTGTTTCTTTTGCCGTTTGTCTTTCGTTGCTTCGTTCGATTTGGTTCTTTTTGCCAACCGGAGTTCTTAAGTTGAACTTTCTGGTTAGATCTCTTATTCGAGTTTTACCTGTGCATTAGTTGAGTACTTATTGTATGCTTGTTTGTTTGCGATAGAGTATCCAAAGTGCGCCGCTTGCTACTTCGAATCGCTAGGTTTCACGGATCATCAGCAAGGCAAGTAACACTTTGATCATATTTCCTATTACCCAGTTTTTGTCGCATTAGATCAATCCTCACACATTGCATGTTTAGGATCTAATTAAATTGTGGGTTTGGGAAGTACATGAGGTAGTACCTATCACCTGTTTTATTATCAAACCCTTGGGAGTTACTTCTACGTTTCCTTTTATGCCATGCTATGCTAGTAGACATGGATTGGGTGAGTGAAATCCATGACAGATGTGAGATTGATAATTTAATGGTTTATCTAAGGTGGCAACTTAAACACACATCCGGGTGGATTGAGGCACCTGGGTATTCCAGCGATTGCCTGTTTTTCTTTTGGACCGCCACCCAGGCTCAAAGGGATCATGAGATTATTCATACTGGAAACTTCCGTGTGCAGCCACAAGCTACTATGGGCTCTAGCATAGTTGACTAAGTCGTGCGAACTCTTACAGTGGTAGATTAACAGATGTAGGGGATGTAGGTTGGTACGGTCTACCCGTTCGTAAGGTGCTAGCACTTCTGAAAGACTATGTATCGGTCATCCGTTTCTCAAACACCATGTAGTGCGAGAATCCTAACGGAGGAGATCGAGTCTTGTGGGGAAAAGTGCGCAAACCTCTGCAGAGTGTATAAACTAATCATGGTTAGCCGTGTCCCCGGTTATGGACATCTTGAGTATCTAATACTTGGATTATCATGTGAATCTCATCATGTTACTCTAATTAATTTTGTTGGGTTTTAATGATGATGCTTAATTGGGACTGAGAATGCTGTCAACCATTCTCAATGTTTAACAACTACCATGATAGTTAAATAAAATTTATTCCTTTGCAGTAGGGAAAAATTGGCTTTACGCAAAACTGTAACCATAGAGCTTTCCACCAGCCAAATATGCATGTAGTATAGTCTTACTCTTCCATCATTCTCTATGTGTTACTTTGCCAGCATATTCCGTGTGCTAACCTGTTTTCGGGCTGCAATGTTCATGTTGCAGACTTTTCAGACGACGAGTAAGGTGCCTCTTAGGTCGTGGTTCTATACTCAGTGATGCCGTTGGATTTGATGGACTCACTTATCTTCCAAGCCTTCCGCTGTTATCGTTATTAGATGGCCTTAAGTCATTTTATTGTAATAAGTTCTCTTTTGAGACACTCGATGTAATAAGCGTATGATTGCTACTCTGTTATAAATCCTTCAAGTACTGTGTGGTGTCAGCATTACTGATCTAGGGATGACACCTGAGCACAGAGATTGGACCGTTTGAGGTCTGGTCGCTACAAGATGGTATCAGAGCACACGCTGACTGTAGGACACGACCACTAAGCTAAAGCCCTAGATCACTACTCTGTTCTGACTCCTCATCTTTTCTACTCTTTTAGGATGGCGGATGCAAGGAACAAGTTCATGCAACCGGACGAAGATACACCCTTTGGACGTCACTTGAAGGAAGTCACTAGATATCTGAACATAGGAGTACCAAGCTTCACCGGAACCTACAACGCCACATTACCTGAAGAAGAGCGCTGGATGATTCAAGTTTAAGTTCCAGGAAGGATGTTCATGCCAGTCACTGAGCCCATAGAGTTTTCATTTGATGCACCAACATGGAGTCTAGGAAAGAGCATGGCAGCTCACATCACCATGGGACGCATTGGAGAAGTTTACCGCAATGATCTCAAGGATACTATCTACCAGATTTGTGGGCGCCGAGATGAGCAGTGGGAGATGATCAGCACCAAGAAGGATAGATCAATTGCAGCTTTTATTCAAGAGTTAAACCAGCACATTCGACGTCAGGAGAACCAGATGTGCGCCGACATGATAGATCTGAAGAAGGCAAGGACAAGAATCAAGGAACTGGAGGAAGAACCCAAGGCTACACGTGAAGATTATGAAGAAGAAATTGAAGTACTAGTGGAGAAGATTGACGATCTGATCAAGAAGATTGGAATATTTATGGGAGGCCCTACACCAGTAGAGGAAGACAAAGAACCCAAGGAGATTCGCCCGGAAGACTACATCATCATCGACGACACCGACTCGGATCCAGATAATAGTGATGATGACTATGTTGATGAAGCTGGAGCAGATGTCATGGAGTCTGCAACCGAAGAATATTTCTAGTAGACAACCCCATCAGTAGTAGTAGTCCACCATGTAAATAAAGTAGTCTGAGCACTTTTGCGATAGTTAGACCGATTGTATGCCCTTGTTTGATTGAATGAAGTGAATTGTTTGCTTTTGCCTCATGTGCATATGGGTAGTGTTTTCTCTTTAGACCCCTCTCTATTCTTAAATCTCATCTTTTCTAAACCCATCAGATGCCTCCGAGACGTGACCCCGGATTTACCTTCCCACCGAAACTCACTCAGTTGATCCAGCAGCAGAACACATTGATGTAGTTGCTAGTCCAGAACCAGAATCAAGGGAACAACAACAACAACCCACCACCACCACCACCTGTTGATCACTTAGCCCGTTTTCTTAGGCTGAATCCGTCGGTGTTTTCCAGTAGCACCGAGCCGATAGTAGCGGATGATTGGCTCCGCAGGACAGCAAGGGAGTTGACCACGGTAGGATGCACAGATGCAGAAAAGGTGAAGTTTGCCGCACATCAGCTTGAAGGACCCGCAACATCATGGTGGGAGAATTTCACAGCCACTTTCCCTGTCGACACTGTCACATGGGACCAGTTCCAGCAGGCTTTCTGTACTGCCCATGTTTCAGCAGGAGCTATGGCCATGAAGAAGCGTGAGTTTCGCAACTTGCGCCAAGGAGGACGGATAGTTGGCCAGTATGTGGAGGACTTTAGTAAGCTAGCACGATATGCCCCAGATGACGTTGCAACAGATGCAGCTAAGCAGGAGAAGTTTCTGGAAGGACTGAATGATGAGTTGAGCATGCAGTTGATGGTAGCAACCTTCAACAACTGCTAGGAGTTGGTAGACCGTGCTCTCATGATTGAAGGGAAGTAGCAGCAAATTGAGAACCACAAGAGGAAGTATGGACAAGGGAAGTACAATTCAGGAGCTCAACAGAAGCCACGTTTTACCCCTAGACCAGGAGGACATTTTTAGCATACCCATGGAGAAGGTAGCTTGCACAATCATAAGGGCACCAAGAATGGTAATGGGAATGGAGGAAGCAACGGCCAGAACCGTACAAACCCATCAACCCCAGCCAAGAGAGACCTGAGCCAAGTCACTTGCTTTAAGTGCCAGAAGACCGGACATTACGCTAATGAATGTCCTGAAGCCTAGAATGGAAATGGCAATGGAAGCTTTGGGAAGAAGCCGAACCCTTTCAACAGGGACAGGTGAACCACGTAAATGTGGAGGAGGTTGAAGCCTAGCCCGATGCAGTAATAGGTAAGTTTTTGGTTAAGTCATTTACTGCACTCGTTCTTTTTGATATTGGTGCATCGCATTCATACA
This sequence comes from Triticum urartu, assembly GCF_003073215.2. Lineage (NCBI taxonomy): Eukaryota > Viridiplantae > Streptophyta > Magnoliopsida > Poales > Poaceae > Triticum > Triticum urartu. The sequence goes on from NC_053022.1 coordinate 299,513,069, forward strand.
TATCAAGGGGATTTGTGGATAAGTATAAACTGCCAACCCAAGCCCTTAGGTCACCCATGTTAGTAACCTCACCTGGAGCAGAGTATATGGCTAGTCTATGGTGTGATCGGTTACCATTAAGGATTGGTAATTACGTATTTCCCTCAGACCTAATAGTATTGGAATCTCAAGGATTGGATGTGATATTAGGCATGGATTGGTTATAAAAGTATGAAGGGAACAATGAATGTGCCAGTAAGTCAATTTTGCTTACCACCCCCGAAGGGAGAAGGATCAAGTATGTATCCCGGCATGTGCCGAAAAGGACTCAAGTAAATTGCCTAACAAGAGTTGTGCAGGAGGAAGTACCAGTAGTGAAGGATTTCCCTGATGTATTTCCAGAGGAGTTTCCAGGCATGCCACCGGATAGAGATATTGAGTTTTTGATTGAGCTTTTGCCAGGCACAGGGCCAATATCTAAGAGACCATATAGAATGCCCGCAAGGGATTTAGAAGAGATTAAGAAGCAGATTAAGGAGTTACTGGATAAAGGATATATCTACCCAAGTTCTTCACCTTGGGGATTGCCGGTACTTCTAGTGGAGAAGAAGGATGGATCGTTAAGGATGGTTGTTGATTATCGAGGATTGAATGAAGTAACCATCAAGAACAAGTACCCACTACTGACGATCAATGATCTGTTTGATCGATTGCAAGGAGCTAAGGTATTTTCCAAGATCGATCTACGATCAGGATACCATCAGTTGAAGATTCGAGAACAGGATATACCTAATACGGCTTTTGCCACCAGCAATGGGCTGTACGAGTATACCGTTATGTCATTTGGTCTAACTAACACACCTGCATATTTTATGAACATGATGAACAAAGTGTTTATGGAGTTTTTGGATAAGTTTGTCGTGGTGTTCATTGATGATATCCTAGTTTACTCGAAGAATGAAGAGGAGCATAAGGAGCATTTGCATTTGGTACTTGGTAAGCTCAGAGAACATCAGTTATATGCCAAGTTTAGCAAATGTGAGTTTTGGTTGAAGGAAGTTGGATTTCTCGGACACGTTATATCTGGAGAAGGTATAGCAGTAGATCCCACCAAGGTTGACACTATGACAAATTGGGAAGCGCTAACCACAGTTGGAGAGATCCGGAGTTTTCTTGGACTTGCAGGATACTACCGGAGATTCATTGAAAATTTCTCGAAGATTGTGAAACCTATGACGGAGTTGTTGAAGAAGGATACCAAGTTCATATGGACTGAGGAATGTGAGGCTAGTTTCCAGGAGTTGAAGAAATGCTTGGTTACATCACCAGTGTTGATTTTGCCAGATCAGACCAAGGATTATGAGGTGTATTGCGACGCTTCACGTCGAGGACTTGGAGCAGTGCTTATGCAAGAAGGAAGAGTTGTTTCATATGCCTCACGACAGCTTAAGCCTCATGAGTTGAATTATGCTATGCATGATTTGGAGTTAGCAGCCGTAGTGCATGCATTGAAAACTTGGAGACATTTTCTCATTGGAAACCATTGTGAGCTGTACACGGATCACAAGAGTTTGAAGTACATTTTCACGCAGAAGGAGTTAAATATCAGACAAAGGAGATGGTTGGAACTCATCAAGGATTATGATATGAGATTGCATTATCACCCTAGAAAGGCTAACGTAGTAGCTGACGCGTTGAGCCATAAAAGTCATGTCAACACCTTAATGACGGGAGATTTACCAAGGGAGTTAGCCGAAAATCTTCGTGAGCTATGTTTGGAGATAGTTCCGAGAGGCTATGTAGCAGCATTGGAGGTTCAGTCTACTTTGATGGATAAGATCAGAGAAGCTCAAAAGGCTGATAAGGAGATTGCTTCTATTAAGGAGAAAATAAGCAAAGGAAAAGCTAAAGGATTTTGTGAGGATGAGCACGATACCTTATGGTTTGAAGACCGTGTTTATGTGCCTAATGATTCGGCGATCAGGAAATTGATTCTGCAAGAGGCCCATGATTCACCATATTTGAAGGATATTTTCTGGTGGACCGGAATGAAGAAGGATATTGCGGAGTATGTAGCCGTTTGTGATGTATGTCAGAGAGTAAAGGCAGAGCATCAGAAGCCAGCAGGATTGCTACAACCATTGCCGATACCCGAATGGAAGTGGGATAAGGTAGGCATGGATTTTATTACAGGACTGCCCAGAACTCGTTCAGGCTATGACTCGATTTGGGTTGTAGTCGATCGTTTGACCAAGGTAGCTCATTTCATTCCAGTGAAGACTACCTATACTAGTGCCAAGTTGGCAAAGATATACATGACCAGAATCGTATGTCTGCACAAAGTTCCAAGGAGCATTGTATCAGATAGAGGAACCCAGTTTACCTCAAAGTTCTGGAATCAGTTGCACGAAACTTTGGGTGCCAGGCTAGAGTTCAGTACAGCTTTCCATCCACAGACAGATGGACAGACCGAGAGAGTCAATCAGATTTTGGAGGATATGCTGAGAGCTTGTGCACTAGATTACGAATCTAGCTGGGACGAGAATTTGCCATACGCAGAGTTCTCCTATAACAACAGTTATCAATCCAGTTTGAAGATGGCCCCTTTTGAAGCCTTGTACGGAAGGAGGTGCAGGACCCCGTTGTCGTGGGATGAAGTTGGAGACCGTCAGTTGTTTGGACCAGATCTGATTAAGGAGTCTGAACAGAAAGTAAAATTGATTCACGATAGGCTCAAGGTAGCCCAGTCCAGGCAGAAGAGCTACGCAGATTCAAAACGCAAGGAGACCGTTTACGAAGTCAGAGACTGAGTTTATCTTCGAGTATCTCCACTTCGAGGATTTAAGCGTTTTGGAGTTAAGGGAAAGTTAGCGCCACGTTTTGTAGGACCATACAAAGTTTTGGAGCGTATGGGAGAAGTAGCTTATAAGTTGGAATTGCCCGAAGGATTGTCAGGAGTTCACGACATGTTCCACGTTTCCCAGTTGAAGAAGTGCCACGCAGAGATGGATGATATACCACTAAGAGATACAGTGCCGCTGGAAGCGATTCAGTTGGACAATGATTTGACCTCTGAAGAGAAACCAGTCAAGATTCTTGAGTATGCCAGCCGAGTCACCCGCGACAAGGTTATCAAGTTTTGCAAAGTTCAGTGGGGCCACCACACGGAGGATGAAGCCACCTGGGAACAAGAGGAAGATCTGTTGAAGGACCACCCTCACCTATTTTCTAGCCAACCCGAATCCCGAGGGCGAGATTCATCTTAAGGGGGGTAGGTTTGTAACATCCCAAATTTTCAATTTGGAATGTTATACAATAGATCATCATTGCATATCATATTTTATTGCATTTGGTTGATCCTAGAAATTTCACGCAACTCAAGGACCCTCGGAGAGAGTTGGGGATTTCGTTATTTTCATATTTGAGTTTTCTCAAATTTTGAAAATAGGATCATTTGATTTTATTTATTTTATCTTCAATTATTTCTATTATAAAATTTTGAGAGAGGGAATAAAATGACTTTCCCAAAAATAAAGAAATATTGAGGATTTAATAAAAAATCAAATAAGATTTTATTTTGGTTTTATTTTGCTATTTTATTTGAATTTAGGAAAAATTGCACGTTTTCAAAAATTGCATTTAGGGCCAAGAAAATGTTCATCCTGTTCTAAATATTTTATTTGGACGGTGAATTTTTTTTGGCATTTTTAGATTTTTATTTATTTTTCTAGATTTTTTTCTAGTTTCAGCGAAATTGTTTTCAAAAAAAAAGACCGCGCCTGACTGGGCCAAGGGCCCAGCCGAGCCAGGCCGGCCCAGCCGCCGCCGCCGAGTCCGGGGAGGACACGCCTCCCGAGGCCGCCCCCTTCCCCAAGTTCGCCGCCCCCCCTTTATAACCCGCCGGAGCCCCCCTGGAGCCCCACACCGCCGCCGCCTCCCCACGCTGCCCGTGTCGCCGCAGCCGCCGCCCCGCGCCGCCTGCCACCGCGGCCCGGAGCCGCCGTCCCGCCGCCCCAGACCACCCGCCGCCGCCGGGAGCCCCGCCGGAGCCTCGCCGGAGCCCCGAGCCGAGGTAGCCGCCGCCGCCAGTTTTCCGAGAAAAACCATTTTGTTTTTTTAGAAAACCCTAGTTTTTGTTTTTTTACATAGATCGGTTTTTCTCCGGTTTATTTATTTAGCGAGCGTTCGCTCGTTTGTTCGTTTTACCGAACGCGTTCATCGTTTAGTTCCTGTTCTTCGTTTTTCTTTTTCTCGGATTAAATCCGCGATTTTTTTGATCACGATTTCTGGTCCGATGTTCATTTTAGTTTAACTTTTCGCTCGTTTATCGGAATCAGGCGATTCAAGCGCCTGAAGTTTCGTCTCGAAACCCTCTTTCCGTTTAACCAACTCAAACAAGTTTTTGCTTCTGTAAAAATTGCCCTAGATCTAGAATAGTAAACGAAGCCTGTTTCTTTTGCCGTTTGTCTTTCGTTGCTTTGTTCGATTTGTTCTTTTTGCCAACCAGAGTTCTTAAGTTGAACTTTTTGGTTAGATCTCTTATTCGAGTTTTACCTGTGCATTAGTTGAGTACTTATTGTATGCTTGTTTGTTTGCGATAGAGTATCCGGAGTGCGCCGCTTGCTACTTCGAATCGCTAGGTTTCAGGGATCATCGGGAAGGCAAGTAACACTTCAATCATACTTCCTATTACCTAGTTTTTGTTGCATTAGATCAATCCTCACACATTGCATGTTTAGGATCTAATTAAATTGTGGGTTTGGGAAGTAGATGAGGTAGTACCTATCACCTGTTTTATTATCAAACCCTTGGGAGTTACTTCTACGTTTGCTTTTATGCCATGCTATGCTAGTAGACATGGATTGGGTGAGTGAAATCCATGACAGATGTGAGATTGATAATTTAATGGTTTATCTAAGGTGGCAACTTAAACACACATCTAGGTGGATTGAGGCACCTGGGTATTCCAGCGATTGCCTGTTTTTCTTTTGGACCGCCACCCAGGCTCAAAGGGATCATGAGATTATTCATACTGGAAACTTCCGTGTGCAGCCACAAGCTACTATGGGCTCTAGCATAGTTGACTAAGTCGTGCGAACTCTTACAGTGGTAGATTAGAAGATGTAGGGGATGTAGGTTGGTACGGTGTACCCATTTGTAAGGTGCTAGCACTTCTGAAAGACTATGTCTCGGTCATCCGTTTCTCAAACACCATGTAGTGCGAGAATCCTAAGGGAGGAGATCGAGTCTTGTGGGGAAAAGTGCGCAAACCTCTGTAGAGTGTATAAACTAATCATGGTTAGCCGTGTCCTCGGTTATGGACATCTTGAGTATCTAGTACTTGGATTATCATGTGAATCTCATCATGTTACTCTAATTAATTTTGTTGGGTTTTAATGATGATGCTTAATTGGGATTGAGAATGCTGTCAACCATTCTCAATGTTTAACAACTACCATGATAGTTAAATAAAATTTATTCCTTTGCAGTAGAGAAAAATTGGCTTTACGCAAAACTGTAACCATAGAGCTTTCCTCCAGCCAAATATGCATGTAGTAGTCTTATTCTTCCATCATTCTCTATGTGTTACTTTGCCAGCATATTCCATGTGCTGACCCGTTTTCAGGCTGCAACTTTCATGTTGCAGACTTTTCAGACGACGAGTAAGGTGCCTCTTAGGTCATGGTTCTATACTCAGTGATGCCGTTGGAGTTGATGGACTCACTTATCTTCCAAGCCTTCCGCTGTTATCGTTATTAGATGGCCTTAAGCCATTTTTATTGTAATAAGTTCTCTGTTGAGACACTCGATGTAATAAGTGTGTGATTGCTACTCTGTTATAAATCCTTCAAGTACTGTGTGGTGTCAGCATTACTGATCCAGGGATGACACCTGAGCACAGAGATTGGACCGTTTGAGGTCTGGTCGCTACAATCTAGTAGAAGAACTAATTTGTATGTCTAACAGATGGACAGGACTTGGATAACTTCTGCTCGAAGATTCTCCGCTGCATATGTCGAGGGGGTTGAAAACTTCATGAACTTTATCAGAGCTGAGTACGATGGTCCGAAATCAGATGTGCTTTGCCCGTGTAGCAGTTGTATGAATTCAGTTACAAGACCCCAGTCAACTGTGCAAAATCATCTACACTTGTATGGGATGTCGGTCACATATACTGAGTGGGTTCATCATGGTGAAGCTGTGAACGTCAATGTTATTGACTATGTGGAAGCAGCAGATCACCATCTTGATCTGCCTGATGCTCAGGTGGAAGAGGAGGAGGAGGTGGTGGTGGTGGTGGCGGAGCCAGTGAGTTTGACAAACATTGAAACAATGCTACGAAATGCTCGTGCATTCCGTGAACTTTCACCTGCAGAAGAAAAATGGTGGGCCCGCATGTTCGAACAATGCAACGTTGCTGTCACCCCAGGAAATAAGCTGTCAGTATTCTCAGCTATGGTCACCTTTCTTCAGGTGAAGACATCTGAGCGGATGACCAACAAATCATTCGATGCGATGTTGGCTGCTTTCCGCAAATCTTTCCTAGATGCGTATGAGCTGCCACACACCTACAGTAAAATGAAGAATTTCCTTCGTGCAGTTGGAATTGGATATGATATGATCCATGTTTGTAAGAATAATTGTGTTCTGTTCCGGAAGGATTATGCCAACTTAAGTGAATGCCCAAAATGCAAATCATCAAGATGGAAAGATGGCGATGCTGTGAAGAGGATTCCTCATAATGTTCTGAGACATTTTTCAATTACACCAAGATTGCAGAGGTTGTTTCATGATGTTGAAACAAGAGAGGATGTACTGGGGCATTCTAGGAATCAGGAGTACAGAGATCAGAATGTAATGAGCCATCCATCTCATGGTAGTGAGTGGAAAAGCTTCTATGATGAACACAAAGAGTTTGCTGCTGACCTGAGAAACATTAGACTTGGCTTAGCTTCAGATGTATTTAACCCATTTGGCCACCGGAGCGCCAGATATAGCATGTGGCCAGTGCTTGTTATCACTTACAACATGCCTCCAAATGTCTGCACCAAAGAATCAAACTACATGATGGCCTTGCTCATCCCAGGTCCAAAAAGTCCTGGAAAGGATTTTGATTTGTTCATGAAGCCTCTTGTGGAGGAACTTCAACAGCTAAGGGTGTTCTCACTCGAGACCTATATAGCAGCCCACCAGCTGATTTCTTTCTGCGTGCTGTTATAATTTGGTGCATCCATGATTATCCGGCTTTGGGCACTATGTCAGGGCGAACGACACATGGTTACAATGCATGTGTTCGCAGTGACAGGAATCCGTTGTCATACGTAATACTTAGCAAGATCTGTTACGTTGGACACCGCCGTTTCCTTGCTAAGGACAAGCCGCATCCTAGAAAATACCGAAGACATGTGTTCAATGCAAAGCATGAAAACCGTGATGCGCCAAAGAGGCTCACCGCTGATGAGTTGCAAGTGGAATTAGAGAAGGTCAGGCATATTGCACCAGGAAACCATCCTGGTAATGGTAGCGGGAAAAGGAAGTGTGGCAGGGTAGAAGAGAGATTATTGTTTACCCGCAGGTCCACTTTGTGGGACTTGGAGTATTGGAAAGATTTGGATCTACGGCATAATCTTGATGTGATGCACATCGAGAAAAATATATGTGACAACATTATCGGCACACTTCTTAATATTGAAGGCAAGACAAATGATACCTTAAAATCTAGGATTGATTTGACACACCTGGGTATCAGAAAGGATTTGCAGGTGCAAGATGAAGGTAAACCACGGGATATGGCACCAGCTGTGTACGTCTTGGACAAGGTAAAAAGAAAAGAATTCTGCGAGGTCCTGTCACGTGTGAGATTCCCACATGGATTTTCTTTCAACCCTGAAAGGAGAGTCAGTGCAGATGGAAACAAGGTACAAGGATTGAAAACTCATGACTGCCACGTCCTACTTCAAAGGGTTTTACCTGTTATGCTTAGAGGATTGGGCCGCCCTGACTTATACAGAGCAGTTGCAGAGTTGGGACAATTCTTCAGGGAACTCTGCAGTAGGAATATCAGGATAGATGCTTTGGAGCGTCTTAGAGACAAGATACAAACTATCCTATGCGACCTTGAGAAGATATATCCTCCAACATTCTTTGATGTGATGGTGCATTTGGCTGTTCATCTACCTGATGAGGCACTACTTAGAGGTCTAGTACAGTATGGCTGGATGTACCCTATTTAAAGACGGCTAGGCACTTTCAAGGGCTATGTTAGGAACAGAGCTAGACCCGAGGGTTCCATTGCAGAGGCCTACACTACAAAAAAAATACACTTCCGTGATGATACGTGTTTGTCACAGTAGGTCACTTTTTTGTCATGCATGTACATCCATGACAAATTTATGACAGAATCAAGATAGTCATACCTGCGCTGTCGTAGAAGTGTTCCATGACATTACCAAAATTATCATCACAGAAGTGTCCACTTCCATGATGATAAATCGCGCGTCACAGAAGTGCTTTCGTCAAGGGTGACCGACACGTGACATCCACCGTAACGGAATGATGTTAAGCTATCGGGTCGGGTTTTGGATCCGATAACCCGTTAACAGCCCCGACCAATGGGAAATTTCCACGTGTAAAATTCTTATTGGCCGGACGAAACACGTGCCAATTCGTCAGTGGGTCAGATAGGCACCTATGATACATCGACACGTGGCACGGCCCAACAGAGGCCCATTCCTGTGTAAAGGCCAGCCCGTTTGACTTGGTCAAAAGCTGGCAGGCCGGCCCATGGAAAGCCTGTTAACGGCCTGTTCGAATATAGCCCATTTACAGCCCGCTAACCCAAGGCCTGTTACGTCCTATCCGAATTAGGCCCAGTAGCGTCTTCTGGGCCATCCAATATGATTCCAGCCCATTTCACTTCTGGCCCATGTATGGCCCATGACGTCTTTCAGCCCATATGAGGCCCTATGTAACTCTTGGCCTATTAACGGCCCGTGGTGAAACTGGCCCGTAATGAACAGTGTATCACTTTACACTCGTTAACGGCCCGTGGTGAAACTGGCCCGTGATGAACAGTGTATCACTTTATACCCATTAACGGCCCATTATACCGTTGGGCCGTTTCCAGCCCATGTTATCTTCCGGCCTTCTTCAGAGCCCATTTATTCTTGGGCTCATTTCCAGCATTCGTTTACTTATGGCCCGTTACTGTCATTTTCTGCTTGTGGGCCAAATTCAGCCCGTGGTTACAGTCGGCCCGTCTGTGGTACGTTAATACGTTGGGCCGTTTACATAGCATCATCAAATACGGCCTATTAACGATGGCCCGTTATGGTCGGCCCATGAACGGACGATTCCAACTCTAGCCCGTTTACGGCCAGAATGCGGTCTGTTCGGCCCATGTTTGGCCAATCGATCATATGGCCCGTATAAGGCCCATTGATGATACGGCCCGTAGAAGGCCCATTGATGATACGGCCCGTAGAAGGCCCATTGTTTCTACGGCCCGTAGAAGGCCCACTGTTTATACGACCCGTAGAAGGCCCACGGTTTCTATGGCCTGTAGGAGGCCCAGTGTCACTACAGTAAATATTAGCCCATGGTTATTGTGGCCTAGTTTTTAAAAATAGGTTATTGCAGCCACTAGCAAACCGCAGAAAATGAACTGCACTGACTACAAGCAAACAAATAAACAACACAACAAGGAAATAAATAAGCAAGCAACTTACACTAGGCTATCACGACTATTACACATATTACATCCATTGGGCATCAAAGTTCGCCACCAGTGCAAATATAGGGAACACAACAGCATATAAACGCCGCAGCAAAACAAGTCCAGAACTAAAACCACTTTAGAAGAGCTCAAGAAACAATATCCTGGGTACCCATAATGCTGGCAAGATGCTTAGCAAGCTTATTAACTTTCTCTTGTTTGGTGCTTAAGTCCTCCAGCGCTTGCTGTTGCACTAGAAAGTATGCATCTGAATTCTGCAGGGACTTCCTCAGTCCTTCGGCTTCCTGTCGCATAACATCTGATCGATGTCTTTCAACTTGAAGTTGAGACTCAAGAAGCCGAACTGATTCAGGTAATGAGTTCGAAGAGCTGGTGCCAGCAGTGGTAGCCAGTAACTCGAACACTACATCAAGACAGGACTTTGGGGTTGTCTCAGTGTCTTCAATATAGTTTTTATCAGCTTTCTTGGAGACCAACAAGGATGTCTCACTATCTTGAACCTTATCTGCATTACTTCCTTTACCATTGCATAACAGGGTACTCTTCTCCAATATTTTATCCGTGTTCTAAAAGAGAAACAAACAAACACATCTCAGGTTTACCAGTTCAGTAGTAAGGTGGACAGGATAACAGCATGAAACAAACATATATCTATGTAGTATGGTCACTGTATGGTATATATCATTCTAGTTTATGTTGCCAAATCAAGATAGATATAGTTCGAATCATATCTATTTAAGACAAAGCAGCATAGACAGAATATAAATGTGGGAAACTACACAGCAATAACAACACTTGTAATGTGCATGGCATGAGAACATAACTGTTTATTCAATTGAAACTGAAATCAACATAGAGCAAGTTACAACAGCAAACAACCAAACACGTTGAAGAAACAGGTTTAAAACATACCTGTTGTGCCATTGGAGTTTCAATTGCATCCTTCAAATTTGAAATTAGTTGGTATCAGTAAATACAGTGATGCAAGAGCAAAGTAGTATGAACCATAGCTACGGAACCTGACCTGAGAACAATTCTTCTTCTGCTTTAAGCGTTGACTTTGGGTTTGGAGTGGTGGTCCTCGTGATTTGGGCACTGTAGTTGCCTTACTAACTACTCGTGTTTGGGTGCTCTGTGGTGGAGACGGTGCCATGTCAACGGGAACTGGGTGTCTATCTGCTGAGGTTGGGGTTAGAAGGGGTGTAGCTGGTTCTGTGTCCAACTGGGTAGGGGTACAATCTGCATGAGTGTGGGTTATGTGTGGTGGGGCTGGTTCTTGGGCAAGTACAACCGTGGTTCTACCTGCATCGACAAGTAGCACGATCTTTTCTGAAGACCGTGTTTTTACTCCCACAGATACTGCCATCACTCCCTCCAATTGAAATGGCTGATAAACAAGAAAAGTAATTGAATGTACAGACATTGTAAGATAGACAGGTATAATGGATAGTAGGGAAGAAAACAGGGCATGAAATAATTCACATTTATGTTGTCTAAGCAAACAGAATAGCAGGACATAATTTCACATATATGATGGCTAATTAAAAACAGGATAGCATGACACAATTTCACATGTATGATGGCTAACTAAATAGGATAGAATGACATACTTCAAAATATGATGACTATGTAAACAAGATGACATGATATAACTGTACGATGTGTCTATTAAAGTGGTTGGCATGCCATAAATCACAAACATGCCGTCGATGGAAACATGATGGCATGATATAATTCACGGATAGAATGACATAATTTAAATATGATGACTATGTAAACAGGATGAGATGATATAACTATATTATGTCTTTAGAAAATGGGTTGGCATGCCATAATTCAGATACATGCTGTCTATGTAAACATCATAGCATGACATAATTCAAATATATGATTTATATACTAAGGAAGTGAGCAGAGGGCAATCGCATATATGATGTGTCAACTAAAGAGATGGCATTCAATATTGTGTATATGATGTAAAAACTAAGCATTGCAATACAACATATGCATTATATGAGTAATATAACCCTGCCAAGTTTGAGCATACACCTCAGGGGGATAATAGGACTGGTCATCTGCCTCTGAATCCTCCTCTGAAGAGCTATTTGTAACCAGCAAGATATCTGCTTCAACAGGTAGCATTGTCTGCTCTGAAGACCTTGTTTTCACTCCAAATTTCTCCATCACCAATTCAAATGGTTGATGCACAGGAAGAGCAGTTGAATATACAAACATTGTCAACAAAAGCAATGAGAAATACAAAAAAAGGATGGCATGATATAATTCACATATATGATGCTTGCCTAAACAACATGGCATTGCATAATTCACATACATAATGCCTTGCAACAAGATAACATTGCATAATTCACATATATAATGTCTTGCAACAAGATGGCATTGCATAATTCACATATATGGTAATTAGACACTAAACAGGTGGCATTCACGCAAAGCATGTCTAAACTAAGCAAATGACATAGCAATTCAAGATACCATACGCATGATATGAGCAACATAACCCTGCCAAGTTAGGGCATGCACCTCGGGGGGGGGGGGGAATATGACTGGTCATCTGTCTCTGAATCCTCCTCTGAGGAGCTATCGGTAACCAGCAAGACATGCGCTTCGTCAGGTAGCATTGTCTGCTCTGAAGACCTTGTTTCCACTCCAGATTTTTCCATGACCGTGCCAAATGGCTGATGCACAGGAAGAGTAATTGAATGTACTAAAATTGTTGACAAATTTAACACATAATAAAAAAATGATGGCATGATATAATTCACATATAAGAAGACTGGCTAACCAGGGTGGCATTGCAAAATCCACATATATGATGCCTGGCTAGACAAGATGGCATTGCATGATTCACATATACGATAAAGAAACTAAACAAATGGCATTGACACAAAGCATGTCTAAACTAAGCAGATGACATCTTTAATGTATACAGTAAGCAATGCAAGGCACCATATGCATGATATTACCAACATCAGCATGCCAAGTTAGGGCGAAGACCTCATGGGGTAAATAGGAGTGGTCTTCTCCTTCTGAATCCCCCTTATAACAGTTATCTTCCTCTTGATTACGATCCGAAATGGGTGGAGGGGGGCTGCCTTTGCGCCCACCATGGAACAACGTCTGCATGAAATTTTATTGCCACGCAAGGCTCGTCTCTTTTGCTCTACATGATCAGTTCCATTGTGTACAATAACTGGCATGCATAGGAATAAAACATAGTGAGATTATGTAAGGAGTGCATGCACAAATCCAAAGTGATGGTAGCAAACTGTGGATAGACCCAAAACCAATGATAGCAGGCAGATAATAGATTTAGTTAAAAATACAGATAATGGCTCCTTTAATGTTTGTTTGCACCCAACATGAAACTCATAGTAGACACCGGAGATTAACCAGATAGTAGACAGATAGTACTGATTGCTGCTCCAATATGTACCCCACAACCATTTAAAAACTCAAGTTTCAGCATTAGTTTGGAACTGACTCGGAGCCTAATAGCTGAACATGACAATAACGTAGCATGTCATCATATTAAGCGACGCATAACGTAAGCAGACACGGAAGAGTGCGACCTCTCTTGCGGACCCGTGTAGTCCTCAAGGTCATATGCTCAGTTGATGATGGTAATGTAGTTGCCATGGCTGCCGGCGGCGGGGAAGAAGATCTGAGGCGGTGAAAGACAATCTAGAGAGCGGATCCCTGCTGTGGTGAACCTTTCCGTCGTTGGAGCAGCTGAGCTGGGGTGGAACACAGCACCGCAGGAGCAGGACAAACCACACAAGGTTTTCTTTGCCACATATCTGTAACAGAAGTAATTGAGTAAGGGCTTGTTTGAATTTGAGAATTCTAACAATGCAGGGATAGGAAATAGACAGGAATAGGATAGGAATGCACGTGCAAAACAGAGAATTTAAAAACACGGGATTTCTACCAATCTGGGTGTTTGATTCACAACAATTGGAAGATCACAGGATGCAAAAAAGCATGGTGAGATTAAGTCAAACCACAAGAAAATGTACGGTTATAATGCTATTATGCTACTATCTCTTAGTCTTGTGCTTGATGAATAGGAATATGAAAAGGAGGAGAAGTGGAAATTAGAATTCCTACGGTTTTTCTTTCAAGGAGACACTAAAGGAACAAATCCTACAGTTTTCCTTTGCGCCAAATTCATGAAAAGTAGTACCATAGGAAACTTTCCAATTCCGATGTTTTTCATTCACTTTTCCTCTCAAGCACTGGCGATTCTAGTAGGCAGGCTTGAGCAAGGAAAATCCTACACTAAAAAAATGTTTTTGTGCTACTTCTATTACTTTGGACCCAGGCCACTGCCATACTAGCTCAACTCCCAGGCCCATCGACAAATGCACAGCTGAAATGCGCAGAGATAAATAATGATGGCGTTCAAGAGAGTCCATCACGGATAGCTAAGTTGCCTGGTAACTCACTGCTTGTCATATAGTAGGATAAAATAATCATATTTCCCGTTACTACGAGTGCTCAGTGGACAATATATATAATATGTAGAGTAAAAAAGAGATGCAACAAGTGAAGAACCTCTTTGGCGAAGCCATGTCGATCTCAGCGTGATTGGGTTGGCCGGTGAGGATGCTCCGGCTGACTTGGCTGTCGGAGGAGGGGAAGAAGATCTTAGGCGTCTGGAGATGAAGCCCGAGGTACTGCTCCGCTGTGATGGAGGGTTTCGTCGTTGGAGCAGCTCCGGTGAGTTGCATGACGCCGAGGCTGAAGCAGGACAAGAGAGACAACGAACAACGTTAACCTGAGTGGAATTCTAATAGCATCTCCAATACATGATGTAAAATACATAACCACAAAGTGCTAGATGTAAAATACATCAGCCGCTCATCTCTGAACTTAACTGTCGAAACTGAACTTAACTGTCAAAACTGAACTTAACTGTCGAAACTGAATTTTGCTGTCGAAACCGAATTTTGCTGTCGAAACAGAACGCACTAGCAAGGTGAGGCTACACGTCGGTCGACTGACTTTTTCATCTCTGGTCAGTCGATTTTGCAACCGTTGGATACGAAATCAAGGGCCTGCGGTTCATCTTCAACCTCCACCCCCCTAAGCCGGCCAAACAGCAGCCCCCCGCCGCCCGCGGCCGGCGGTGCGCCGCCCTGCCCGCCCCGAAAACACTCCCCACCGCCGGTTCGCCACTGCCCTGGCCATCCCTCTAGGCCACCCCGTGCCGAGCTTTTTCTCCGGCGATCCCCACGCCACCGCCCCGCCAACGCCCCGCCACCGCCGGCGACCATCGCCCCCATCTTGAACCCTAAGATAGATAGTGGGGTATCTCTCCGGCGAGCCCCCCTCCCCGCTGCGGCTGGTTCTTCCTTCACCCCGGCGAGCCCCCCCACCACCTGAAAATCGACCGACCCAAAAGTCGATTCAGTCGACTGAAGTGTAGCTATATCGGAGCAGCATCGCAAGCAAGAGCAAGAGCGAGAGGAGCAGCGTGAGCAAGAGCAGACCAGGCAGGGGACCGAGAGCAAGAGCAGAGCAGCAGCGTGAGCGAGAGCTAAAGCAGCAGCAGGTCCTACTGATGTGGACGTCGCCGCCGAGGGAGTGACGCCGTGGAGGAAGTGGTCGGCGACGCCGCCGTGGATGGAGTCGCGCCGTGTCGGCTCGAGGCCGAGCGCCGGCAGCACCGTGAGATCGAATCAAGAAGAAAATGTGGCGATTAGTGTACAACCTCTTTGGTGGCGCCGATTAGGCCGCAACTTCATCCGAGGAAACGGTGATGATGATGCTCTTCCGATGGTGCAGGTGAAGACGACAGTGTGGGAATGGAGGTGGCGCGAAAGACGAGGGGAACGTCGAGGCAGCTCCTTGGAGGTGGAGGACAGGGTGGCTGAACCGGCGGGACGATGAGATCGACGACGGATCCTCATCCGGTACGGTGGATGAGGGACGTCGAGGTGTTGTTGTGGACGACCTCGTCGGGGAAGAGGCTCCGGCTGGGTGGCGGACGGAGCAGGGTGTGGGGTTTCATCGCGGGTTTTCGCGGCCTCGGTGTACAAATGGGTGGGCGGATGGGATGGCAGTGGGGAACCATGGCTTAGAGACGCGCTTGTCCGAAATGTGGGGTAAGTTATGAAAGTACCCCCACCGATTTGAGGCGGTTCTTTCGGTTCAGGGGTACCACGGGCATTTCGCGTGTCTGGATTTCACAGGAGGTGGGAGTTTTCGCGCGCGTTGTAAATTCGGAATAGCAAGGCGCGGGTTGACATGGAGGGAGTTGTCGGAGCACAACGAGACAAAGATATATCTTAAATATTTCGGGCTAACAAGGTGCGGGTTGAAGAGGCGGGAGTTTCGCAGCACGATAGACAGAGACGCTAGCTTGGATTTTCGGCATAACAAGGCGCGGCTTGAAATTTCAGAAGAACAAGCTTAACGTGTACCCGAAAAAAGACAATTTGCACCTCAACACGCACAACACACACACAAACACCATTTAGACTAGAGTAAGGTACACGTGCATTGCATGCATGAGATTTGGCAACCAAATTATGAATAAATACCACATTATAGCATGCAAGCTTTGAGTCATATATGCATGATGTAGATGTTCGTTTAATTCTTATAGTTCATTTCATTCAAAATCATCTAGTTTTTATAAGAAAGCTAATCTATTTTAAGATTCATGGAATTGTGCGTCGTAAGACATAAAGTAAAAACAAATAATGGAAAATCATGTAGAAAAACATTTGGGCAATTCTGATATGGAAGATTCTAGAACAAATAAGAAGTTCTTGTGTTTTGATGTTTGTGCATTATGCTTAAGTTCAACCATGGAGTCTTCTAGATTATACATGTGGCGAAATCTGGTGGAATCTAGATGGTATCCAACAGCCAGTAGTGCTCAAATTTGCCATCTTTGGACCATCGGATTCGCCTCATCCAACGACCATATTTCAAAGTTAAAGTTACCCGCACACAATATAAAAAATATAATATATATATATAGGGGTATAGATATAGATATGTGATGCAAAAGCCGCCCATCATCTCCAATTAGAATAGTGTGTCCATGCACGGATGCGACGTGGCCAAATGAAGTGTGCCATCGGTATCTCAAATTCAAATCAGTCTGACCTTGTTCAATGTGTATACTACAACATGCTCGTTTCCAAACCACACCGCGCAGATCTCCGTTATATTCATGCATGCATGGGTTTCAAACATCAGGATCTCTTATTCAAATATTTGAATTCAACTTTACATTGATTGTGACCTCGCCTATTCAGCTATTCTTTTACACCCACACAGTAGGCTTCTCTTTATAATGGTACCACTAACTTTCTCTCGTGCATGCATGCACACACACTACCAGTCGGCATTATCCATCGCACGCATGCAATCTTTTTCTTCAGGTCGGTCTCCCATGAAGGCACACACCAATACACATCCCCCTCTCCATCATATAGGGAATTCTTTATCTCTCACGCGTGCATGCGCAACGATCGATGTTCATCTATGTATGTGTGTATATAGCTAGGTCTTTCATAGTTTTCCACACAAATCCATCAGTCGATATATCCAGTGAGGTCTCACCCTCTTTCCCACGTCCACATCGATCAATCTATATCTCTCTATATAGGATTAACATATATAGCTAATACACCAACATTAATTATGTATCCAACGTCCCCCTCTCATCATCCATGCCTTCATCTTCATCTCTCAGACGCGTGCACAATGGCGAAGACAGGGGGCAGTAAGGGCCCTGCCCACCTCCCCCCTAACATCACTATATATCAAGGCTAATATGAATGTGATCATTAGACAATTGCTGCTAAAAATGGTTTAAGTTCATGAATTGACCCTCCTCGTAAAGGATTAGCAATGCTTGGCCCCCTAGCTCATTTATTTTTCATGGCTCCTCCACTGTGCGCATCAGCACACGTGTTCGCCCCCTCTCTCTAAATATCGATCTCCACTTGTGCATTCCTTCATAGTCTCCCTCCACTCGGCCCCTCGCACCATCTTCTAGCCCACCCACCGGATTTTGCCACATGTACAATCTAGCAGACTCCATGGTTGAACTTAAGCATAATGCACAAACCTCAAACAATAGTGGTTCTCTTTTGTTCTAGATTCTTCCGTATCATAACTGCCCAAACTTTTTTTCTAGTTGAATTGCCATTATTTGTTTTTACTTTATGCTTTACAATGCACAATTCCATGAATCATAAAATATATTAAGGGCTTCTTTGATTCAAAGGATTCTCAAAGGAATTTTGGAGGATTCTAATCATTAGGAATTTTTCCTATCTTGGTTGTTTGATTCATAGGATTGTAAACCATAGGAATTTTTCCATATGATTCATTTGCACTAGATTTCATAGGAAACATCCCATCCACTCAAACCTCTTTGAAAGAATTCTGCGTTTTTTCTATGCACAATCAAACACTCGTACAATCCTGTAGGATTCAAGACGACATTCCACTATAATCCCATGTTTTTCTTATTCCCGCGTTCTTAGCTTTTTTTATAAAAACTAATTGATTTTGAATGAGATGAACTATAAGAATTAAACGAAGGGCTACATCAGGCTTATATGACTCAGAGCTTACATGCTATAGTGTGGTATTTATTCATAATTTGGTTGCAAAATCTGATGCGTGCAATGCACGTGTACCTTACTACTATTTCGAGTTTGTGCAAAACACGTAAACTAGAATACCAATGGCACGCTATACAGTGTCTCTCTTACAGTTCATGAAGCCACGTGGCACATGTGTAGGCATTATCGCGACCTCCTTGTGTGGATTGATCACAGTGACGTGCTGCTGGTTCCAGAAGAATGTACTCATCCTCCCTGAGCCATACTGGCGGTACATGCACGAAGCGAAGATGTGCACGCACGCCATGCACGCACTCATTCCTCGCATGCACACGCGGGTACACGGGCGAACGCAATTTTGTACCAAGATCCACCCCATGTGATAATTTGACGCGTGTAAAGTCGTTCACTTCATTGATGGTCGATTAATACAGCGCATGCAAATTGAGTGGACGTGAGGGCGGAAGAAAGACATTATTACTCCACTGCACGCATGCGAGTAGTTAAATCGTGGGTTGCTAGTAGTACTTCCATTGGTCTCCTTCGTATTTTGTGCCAATTTTTGACAGTAACATACTACTCCATATTTACGCATTTGAGCAGTGTAGTACTTGAAATTTATGTTTCGCTAAACTCATCGGGAGCCATTTCAGGCCTCGAAACCAAAACCATCAAGTAATCTTTACCTTGTTCCCATCACATTCGAAAGCCTGCTCACACCTACTAGTAGTACGTACCAAACCTGAACGTGTTCCCACTATGCAAGTATTAGTACTAGTGCTAGTACTTAGGTTATAAAAAGGGGAACTACCTAACCGAAAATCACTCTACCTTTCCTCCTCATCAGTGCTTCTTCTTCGTCCGTCGTTGCCATGGCCGGTGAGCGGAACTCTAGGTCGAGAACTACTCGTAACAAGGGAGCGGCAACCAAGGCTGCGAAAAAAAAGAGAGGGCTCGCCGCCACGCAGAGACCTCGAAAGATCTCTCACGGGCAGGTGATGGCTCCCAGGAGCGCCCTAGCCGCGGAGGCAAACATGCCGAGCCGGCGGAGCTGGAGTCGTTATCCCTCGACGGCATGCCCGATCAGCTCAATAAGCAGAAGGAGTTCATCCAAGGCTTGATGGAGTTGCTGAAGGAGAGCCTCGACGACATGCCCGCTGAGCTCAATCAGCAGGGGGAGTTGACTTCCGGCTTGGTGATGCTGCTGCAGAAGAGCATTGCCTCGGAGAAGAAGGCAACCGGCGAAATCCTGTGACTTTGGGAGGACAATGCGAAGCTCTGCCACGAGATCGACCTATTGAAGGAGAAGAACGCCGGCTGGAAGAAGCTGCATGAGAATAGTAGTTCCTCGATGAAGATGCTGCAGGCCCTCGCCATGGAACAGAAGGAAGAGTTGGTGAAGCTCCGCATCAAGCACCCGGCTGCTGTCAAGGTACGTAATATGGCCGTGGAACAGATGATGAAGGCTCGCGTCGAGAAATGCCGCGTCATGGACACAATGATGAAGATGGCGGAGGAGACGCGCAAGGAGATGGAGGTCGTGCAGGCAATGAAGAAGCAGTTACAACTCCGCGGCATATTAGATCATTTGGGGTGATAATCTTCCTTCTTCTTTTCCTCCTGTGTTTCATCTTTTGCTTTGGGTATTTTGCCGCACGTGTCATGTTCTCTGCGAGGCATGAATAGAACAATGTTTTTTAGGGAATGAATAGAACAATGCTAACAATGAGATGACTAGCAAATTAGATCATTTTTATCGCCATATGGCACTGGGCTGCCGTGTTTCGTGCTCCTCCGTCGCAGTACTACTCCAGTGGAAAACTTGAGTATATCGCACGGTTCTTTGCTCCTCCTCGATCAGGTCGTTGGCGCATTTATACGAGCAGTAAAATCACAAGGCCCCGCCTTCCAGCAGTAATGAGCTATCAAATCACAAAGGCCCTCGCCTCTCGTGAAACCGACCAAGCTAGACTGCCCCGCCCTCTAGCCTTCTAAAAAAATGTATACTTTTGTACAGCAGTAGTATCGATGGATTGCGCCATGGAGCAAAACTTGAAATTGAAAAAAAGGTGGTACATATAGAGAGCGCTCTCGCCAAATTATGCATATAGTACTATTAAAAAGGCTAGTCACAATAATGGTGTCCAGCACAACCCACCCCTCAAATAAAACTAAGAGGATGCTTGGATACGTTTTAGTCCCATGACTAAAAGTAGTGGGACTAAAACATGCTAGCCTCACCCATGCTTGGATCCAAATACTAAAAAGGCTAAAATCAAGTTAATGAGCATTTATTATCCTCCAAACCCTCCAATCCAGAACTCATATGTGTTAAAGGAGAGGAGTTAAATGAGTAGAGAGAGGACTAATCCACATTTTAGTAGGGGTACCCCTGACTAAAAAAAATTAGTCTCAAGACTAGTTTTAGCCCCTCTTTAGTCAGGGGTGCTTGGAACTTTAGCCTCTTAAAGAGACTATTTTTAGTCAGACTAAAATAAGTCCCTTGGATCCAAGCACCCTCTAAGCATCCTGGAATTCTTTGACAAAACTAAGCACCCTGAAATTCTTTGACAACTAAACTGCTAGCTATATGATGTTGGCCATATATATTGTACGTATATAATGTGAAGAAACGAGTGGTAGTACTATACCAACTAAAAGATGAAATGTAAGAAATACTAGTATGTACGTACTGAAGAGTTAAAGTAACAGAAGAAACATAACATAGTTCTGCTGGGGGCTCAGCACAACACACCCCTCAGATTAAATTAAGCCCACCTGAAATTAAACTTTGCAACTGTTCCGGTAGACACTGCATTAGAACCACCATGAGCAACGACACTGCCACCTTATTCGGAGTCCTCGTCCACGTCCTCGACTTCGTCCTTGTCCCTCTTCCTCTTGGCCAATACTTCTTTGCTTGAACCGCACACTTGGTTGTTGCTCTTCATCCAACCCTTGTAGATATTGAAGCAAAGGTAGCCATCCATTGCAGCGTACTGGATGTGGTCTATATCTAGTACATTTCGCTGCCATGCATGACGATGAAACGTCTATGGAGGTTTCACCAGTTTACCGTACGAAGGATGAACCATGGCTCCTGCCAGGGTCAGCATTGAAGGCTGACGAGAGGGCACCAGCCGATTCTTCTGGAGGTCGAAGGGGTTGCCTACAACGAGGCCTATCCGACCTAGGATTTCTTTGTCGTTACCAAAGTCTACAGTAATGAATTTGAATAGGTTGCTCCCGAGGAAGTCCTTAAAATCCTGGCACTCAACGTCGGCATGGCATATGTGGTAGACCAAGTATAAGTCATGCACGCAAAAATGGATCACGGCGGGCTTCTTCCTCTCTTCGTCCTTTAGATCCTTCTCTCATCCCAGGACTGTGGTGTACTCAACATCTAGCCCAGCGACCCACTCATCATCTGAGTTTTCAAACATGCGTCTGAAGCGAGAAAGGCATCCTTTCACCGTCGCGGAAGAACAGGTGTAGATGATGTCGAACTCATCGCCGGTGATGGTTCTAACCTTGTACTCACCGCCGATCATGGAGATTTGGGACGCCATGGATTTGGGAGGAGGGTTAGGATTAGTGGAACTGCCGTAATGTGAATGGACGGGACGACTAGGAGCGGACCGCTGTAGTATTGAAGGACGTGCGGGGACGAGTAGGAGCGAACTGCCAGCATGCAAACGGCAGGGTAGTGGCTTTCCATTCTCCCATGATACGGGCTTCTGAGAGCCCTTGGATCTGAGATCGAACGGTTGCATGGCATGATTCTAGACCTATGGGTGAATATCCTATTCTGGAGGGTTATTCTGCAAATTTTCAGCAACTTAGCATGCGACCGTTTGATCTCAGATCCAAGGGCTGCCAGCAGCCCGTATCATGGTCGCGCCTACCACGACCGTCGCGTCGCTCGCGAGGTCGCGCCCTTGGAGATTTAACACGGTGCGTTAGGCTATCTGATGTTGGCATGTCATACATAGTCATCACTTAGTCACTCATACTACAACAAGGTTGGATATAAGTGTATTTTTTGTTACTCCTCTCTATCTGTTTCTTCGTACTCAAGGAAGAAACGGTGCTAGTAAGCGCGTGTATTTATTGCATTTGCCAAGGAGTGACCTCTTCCAATGAAATGGTGTTGCTAAGTTTGCTTCATTTAATTAGCTATAGACTCAAAATTGTCTTTTCACCTAGGTACACGTGCTTAGCACCGTTTCTTCCTTGGGTCACCAAACTAGTCTCTCTCTTCTTGATTAACTTGCCACATCAGACTTTATGCCTATGTGGCAAGCTTAAGCACCTATAGGAGCAAGTAAAAGTAAGTACAATAGTGCGCTTTACATGGCATTTTTGCATATGTGGAGGAAAGAGAGGCAAGGAAAAAGTGGAGAAGTGGGCTCTCATGCAAGAGCCAGCCTCTACTACATGGTGGAGCATTGGGAGAGGCACCTGTATGGAGGTGGTCAGGAATCTGGGAGACTCACGCCGGTCGTAGCGCCGCAGTTAAAATAATAATGGCAAGTCAAATCACAGGGCCCCACCTGTCCAGCAGTAACTCGTTGTCAAATCACACAGCCCTACGTTTGCAGCAGCCTACTCCCTCATCTTCTCGCGTCTCTGTCGAACCGACTAGGCGGAACTGCCCCGCCACCTACCGCGCAGGAAAAGGCCCGCCCTCGACTTTTAAATAGTATACAGTATACTAATTTTGTATCCATGGATTGCGCCCACGCCATGGAGCAAAGCGTCTAGAAAACGGAGGAGACACGGTGGTCTTGCAATAGAGAAGAGGGAGAGGCGATACGGTGGTTTTGGAATGGAGATGATGGAGAGGAGAGGAGGTGGTTTTGCAATGGAGAAGAGAGAGAGGAGCGTGCGACAGCGATTTAGGATTGGACGAGAGGGCCGGCGCGCTCTGACTAGATCAAAATAAAAATCAATTTACCCTTCAATTAAGAAAGCGACCCCACATTAACTAGTCTCCCTTTTATTCTGGGTCATAATTGACCATGATTTTCGCACATAAAATATATGTTATACGTTGTATACAAGGCCACTATCAAAATTACAATTTGCAATTGTACAAGGCCACTAACATTAATCGAGGCAAAATTAATGGCGTTTACCTCGTACTAGCACCTGAGGACATTAATATCCGTTGTGTGCATGCGGGAGTGAGAAGGTTAGCTTGCATTCCCAACATTAATCAACCAATGAGGAGTGAGAGGGTTGGCTTGTTGTGCTTGGGAGAGAAAAACCACATTAATTAACACGACAATCAAGGTGACAAGCTAGCTAGCAACATTGACTTAAACATAGCATTGATTTTTACCTTGGTACCTGTAATATGAGTTTGTGGCCTTGTATAAAAACATGGAGGGAGTATAATTTGAAAGTACATTCAGATATGAACCAAACGGTACAATTTTTGGTGACATGCATTCACATTTTGCTTGTCAAATGCAGTACGTGGTCAAACTTTGACCCAAAATACGTGAAACAACAAAAAAATACTTCCAAGACCAGCGCCGCTCTTTCGCTCTTCTCCTCTTAAACCACCGCCGCTCCACTCCTATTCCAATCTAAATGCAGCGCCGCTCCTCTCCTCTTCCATTTCAAAATCACCGCCCCTCCTCTCCTGTTCCAGTCCAAAACCAGTGTCGCTCCTCTGCCGATCTAATCCAAAACCAGCGCTGCTCCTCTCCTCTTCCATTCAAAAACCATCACCGGCGAGTGAAGGTGCTGTGGAGAAGTAGATCGATGGAGGAGTACAACCGATACGTGAGAATCGCAGACGGCGACCCTATGAAGCTAGCTAGGATGTTGGAGATACAGTCTTGGTTTGACAACAAGGACCAACTAGCGGCGACGGCGACATCCATGGCCAAATATCTGCAATAGAGCGAAAAGGCGGCGATACTCCCGGAGGGAGTCGCGCCGGAGTACATAGAGCTGCTCCTCTGGGCCATGGAGCAAACAGATTCACCGAATCCGATCGTGAGGGAGCGGTGGTGGGAGTATTGATCCCAGATGGAGCATCCACCAGAGATTGAAGGATCGAGCATCTATAGGGTGCCGTTTGTGAGGGTGTCCTGCCAGAGCGAGCCGGTGGAGTCTTCATCGACCGAACCCAACTGCAAGAGGAGAAAAGCAGTTGGCCCGACGACGCTTCCCCGCCATTGTCTCCCTCAACGTTCACATCGTCTCACGGGGCAGTTGTCTACCGCCGAGGAACAGGAGGGGGCTGCCCCCCCCCCAGCCCAATAGTCGGACAGGTTGTGAATTGTCAGGAGGAGCTTAGGGTTGTCAGTATTTGCAGGTTGTGAATTGTGTTTTGTGTTGTGTATTTTGTGAGTACTTTCAGATATGAAGGTCTTTTGAATTTCAGATTTGCAGTATTGAGCATATGAAGTATTTTATGAATTATAGAGATCTATTTTTAGCACTTAAAAATGTAGTTTCATAGGAGTATAAAAGTGCAGACAATGTGATTCTCAGAGAAGAAACTACAAGTTTCAGTTTCAGATAAGAAACTGCAAGTTCAGTTTCAACTAAGAAACTGCAACTTTCAGAGGCAGAGCATTTATATTAACACGGCCTTTTTCAAACAGGGTTAACATCATGTTGGAAGTTTTATTCATGGTCGAAAATGGAACTACCAACCAGTTAACATCATGCTGATCAACATTCATGCATAGCACATCTTCATATGATGCACAATAAAATTCCCACACAATGTCGAGTGTGCAAAACACAGAGAAAACGAGGGACGAAGTTTTGGCAAATGTTGGACGTGGTTTTGGGCTGCCCCGTCTAGGCTTTCATTTTTAACATGCGCAGCCCACGACCTCGGATGGGAGGTCCATAGGCATGTTTGTCAGTACCCCGATTCCAAGTCACATCGATCTAGCCGGTAACACCTCATATCACATTGCGGCCTCACGCATGGTATCCCCACGGGTGTCGCCTTACCATGGCCCGGGACTGTTTGCGTCTTTTGGCTCACGTATATGATAGTGTCGCTAGCATCCATATGACAGAGAACCCGGGCCGACATGGCTAGTCGTGAACCCAAAGCGGCACAGACCTATGGAGACAGGCATACATGAATCACATCGAGCATGTCGGTCATCAGCATGTGAATCCGGGCTGTAGAACTGGGCTAACAGGACTCCGGGGAACCCGGGCTGTAGCAGGCTAGGCAGGACTCCGGATGTCACCGCGTGACATTTCCCTGAAGGGACAGACATAGGAACGAAGTGAAACACATGCCGGCCAGTCAAGTGTCCTGAGCAGTAGCGCTGGGCTAGCAGGACTCCGGTGAACGGGATGTAGCGGACTACTATGGCTCGAGGAGCACTAGACTACATTTCTCCATAAGAAAGGCTGCCAAGGATAAACAACTAGATTGTCGGATCCCACACATACCAAGCATTTCAATCATACACACAATATGCCCGATATGTGCAAATACAACATGGCATCACAACAAAACTCTACAACTCAAGTACTTTATTTAAAAGCTCCGGAGAGCCATACATAACATGTTCATACATGTAGGGGTCACATGACCCGACACTCAAGTCATACAAGCATACAAGCAAATGCGGAAGCAAATAATCTGAGTGCAGACACTAGAAAGGAAGAAGGCTTCTCGAAGCCTGTCTATCTACATAGGGCCCTCCATGGCCAGGATCACCACCTGGGTGGCAAGTCACTCATCGACGTCGAGATCTACATAAAACCCATCGGAGGGGCGGTGTTCTCGTCTGAAAACAGTAATTAAGCAAACATGAGTACAAAGGTACTCATCAAGTCTTACAACAGAACCTACTAGACATGCTCATTCTCAAGAAGGTGGTGGAGTTATTGCAGCAAGCCAGCTTTGACTCTTGGCTAAGCTATCCTACGAGACACCACTAGTAAAATAGTTTTCTCACACGAGTCCGCTAATCACCAACACAATACTCCACCGGGGATCCTCCCTCGTCATCCTACGAGAGAGCCATCCTCGATACTCACACTTATCTTGAGTCTTTTAGTAGTAACCATTAACTTGTCTATGAACTGTATAGGCAACCAAGTAGTCCTTTACCACGGACACGGCTATTCGAATAGTTTTATACCCTGCAGGGGTGTACTTCGTCACACATGTTTCCACCACTTAGCGTCTGCACACGACATGTGCTCGGCAGACTTCAAGCGAAAGCCGACGTGGGTGTAGACCACGACCTGACTAACCGCACAAGTCTCTAGTCCAGGTTTATCGCCTATTCAGGTTCCATCCGCAAGGAAATCCGGCCGGGGTGTCCTCAACGGCCCCAAACAATGTGTACAGGGTCCCAAGACGCCAAACGGGCGCCCGGCATACCCGGCCACAGTGTATCTACCGCATCATAGCCCACCCCTAGGGTCAACGCTACACACGGCCGCCAACACATAACCTACAAACACCTGAAACTAGTTGCAACTCCTGGACAGAGGACGAGAGGGGTCAGTAAGTCGAGCGGGGTCATATTTCAGGGCCCAATGTGTGGTAGTAGCTGAATCTTAAATCACGCATACAGATCTCAGTTCTTATGGACGACCTCAATGAAACAACCCACCATGTACTCCTACATGGCCTCTCATCGATACCTTTACCAAATCATATTCAACACATCCCTCACATTACCGACATAATCATTTCACTCTATCCCATCACCTAGATGAACCAGACCTGACACAACTCTAAGCATAGCAGGCATAGCAAGGTAGGAAACACAAACATGCCTCAATCAACTCCTACACATGCTAGTGGGTTTCATCTAGTTACTGTGGCAATGACAGGTCATGCAGAGGATAAGGGTTCAACTACCGCAGCACACAGCAGTTTGAAACGTTGTTGTCTTAATGCAGTAAATGAGAGCAGAGGCGAGAACATGGGATTGTATCGATATGATCAATGGGGCTGCTTGCCTGATGGGGTGGTAGTAGGGTACTGCCCTTCAGTTGGATACTCGGAGATATCCTCGGAGGCAGAACCTACCACGAAAGACACACAGAATATAATCAACACATGGCAATATGCAACAATATGATGCATGCTATGACATGGCAAAATGATGTGTCTTGCCTAATGCAAGGTGAAACAAGTTGAAATGGGTGCATTTGAATCAAAGATTCAAATGGTAGCTTAAGTTCTTATGCATAATAAGTGTATTAGCTTGTTTCACCTAAACAGCAAGGTTAATGTGTTTTTTCATGCATGAAACCATTACAGATGGAAAGATTGAATTTTTATGATCATTTTTCATATATAATTTGTTTGATTTGGAGCTATGGTTGATTTTCTATGATTTCTAGAAGTTTAGGCTATTTTCTAGAATTTCCTATATAAAAATAATTCCAGAAAATAAATAATTGCGTCAGCACTGCGTCACTGTGACGTCAGCAAGTCAAAGGCGCCAGCCCAGGTCAAACCTGACTGGTGGGCCCCATCTGTCAGTGTCTCAGCTAACTAACAGAGTTTAGTTAATACTAAGTAACTGTCAGTGGGGCCTGGGCCCGCATGTCAGTGACTTAAACTAACTAAAATTAGTTAGCACTAATCCTAACCTAATTAACAGGCCAGCCCCACCTGTCATAGGCTTAGGGGGGGAGTCAACCTGGGCCCACACGGGTCAAACGTGGTCAAATCGTCGGCGGCTTGACGCCGGCGACGATAGACGTGGCGGAGGGGCTCGGGTTTGGGTCTCCGGCGACTAAATCGATGGCGGAAAGCAGCTACGTGATGCGGGGAGCGAGCCGCATCGTTTGGTGGTGGAAGTGGAGCTCGGGGACGCCGGGAACGACGCCGGCGACGACCTTGGCGGTCGCCGGAGCTCGGGTGAAGAGGAACCCGAAGCTACGGGGCACGGCGAGGCGCGTGGAGTGGTGCGTTGGGCTCCTGGGGACGTGGTGAGTGCGGTGACGCGCTCGGATTCGAGCTTACGCGTCTGTGGCCACGGCGGCGACATGGCCGGCGGAGCCGAGCTCTTGTCCGTGATGGCCAACGGGGTTAGAGGGCAGCTCGAGCAACGTGGCTAGGGGGAGAAGAGAGAGGAGCTCATGGCGAGTGCAGCGGGTGTCGAAGCAGGCTCGGGGAAGCTTGGGAGGCGGCGAATCATCGGCGACGATCTCCGGTGGCCGACGAGGGGAATGACAGCGGTGGCGGCGTTGCAGCGCGTCCGAGGCCTCATGGCTCGTCGAGGAGGTCGAGGGAGATGCTACGGAGCTCGTGGGCACGGTGGGGTGACACGGGGACGACGGTGGCTACGGCTACGGCGGCAAGACGGCGGCGGCTGCGTCGGCCATGGCTTCGGGGGAGCGAGGGAGAGAGCAGGGGGAGGAATGAGGTGTCGGTGAGGTCGGGGCGACGACCAGTAGACGATCCACGCGGCGTAAAGGCGACCAGGGCGAAGCAGAGAAGCTGGGTTGTGTGTGGCGAGCTCGGGCGCGCCATGCTCACCTCCCTGCCTGCTCTGGCAAGGGGAAGCAGCTGGCTGGCATGGGCCAGCACAGTGCTGGGCCGGCCAGTGGGCTGCCAGGTTTCTCTCCCTCTCTTTTTCTATTTTGTTTTCTTTTTCTATTTTTCTGCAACTGCTGGGCTTTATTAAAAATACTAAAACGTTTCCAGAAATCCTGAAAATAATTATAGGCTCTATTTAGATTATTTCCAACAGCCCACACTTATTTCCAGAATTATTTGAGCATTTAAAATATTTTATAGTATTTAAATGCCCAAATTCAAATACTTATGATTTAATTCAAAAAAACCAGAATGTCCTAGAAAAGAGTGCACCATTTTTGCCAGGGGTTTTAGCCCAATCCAGAAATGATGAACATTTTGTGAAGGGCATTTTGGGTTCATTGAAAATAATTTTAGTAAACCCTAGTTGTTTCCAGGGGGTGCTGGGGGTTCTGTCATCCCCATTTCAAGTTTCTGTAAAAGTAAACATGATGCAACACTCTAATGCATGAACTCGCTAGGATGTGACAATTCACCCCCACTCAAAAGAATCTCATCCCGAGATTTAGGATCCTTCGAGAAGAAGGTGGGGTACTCGAGTCGAAGACGATCCTCCCTTTCCCAAGTAGCTTCCTTCTCCGAATGGTGTGACCATTGAACCTTGAGAAACTTGATGTTATGGCATCGAGTGCTACGCTTGGCTTGATCAAGGATACGAACGGGATATTCCCGATATGAGAGGTTATCTTGTAGATCAAGCATTTCGTGGTCCACTCCACGGATAGGATCCGCGAAGCAACGCCTGAGTTGAGAAACATGGAAGACATCGTGAACTCTGGAAAGATGCGGAGGTAGTTCCAATTGGTAGGCAACTTCTCCTCATTTGGGAAGAATGCGAAAGGGTCCAATGTAACGAGGAGCCAATTTGCCTTTGATACCGAAACGATGGGTTCCCTTTAACGGAGTAACCCGAAGGTAAGCCTTCTCGCCGACTTCATAAGTCATGAGCTTATGTTTACGATCATATTGGCTCTTTTGACGAGATTGGGCTGTTTTCAATTTCTCACGAATAACGCGAACCTGTTCTTCTGCTTCCTGAATCATATCCGAGCCAAAGAGTTGTCTTTCCCCGGTTTCTGACCAGTTAAGAGGCGTTCGATATTTTCATCCATAGAGAACTTCGAAAGGAGCTTTGTCCAAGCTAGCTTGATAACTATTGTTATAAGCAAACTCCGCGAATGGAAGGCATTTCTCCCAACCCATTCTGAATGAGATGACAGAAGCTCGGAGCATATCTTCCAGAATTTGATTGACTCGCTCTACTTGACCACTTGATTGAGGGTGGAAGACGATGCTAAAAGAGAGACGAGTTCCCATAGCATTTTGGAAACTTCCCCAAAATCGAGAGGTGAAGAGACTCCCACGGTCTGAGTTAATTTCCAATGGGACACCATGAAGAGACACTATTTGGGAGATGTATAGGTCAGCTAGCTGGCTAGCGGTGATACTCTCACGAACAGGTAGGAAATGGGCTACTTCAGAAAGACGGCCGATCACGACGAAGATGGCATTATTCCCTCTCTTGGTCCTGGGAAACCCAGTAATGAAATCCATACTGATCTTATCCCATTTCCATTCAGGAATAGCCAAAGGTTGAAGGGTGCCAGCAGGCCGTTGATGCTCTGCTTTAACACGACGACAGACGTCGCAACTAGCAATGTATTGAGCAATTTCTCTCTTCATCCTAGTCCACCAAAACCTCTGGCGTAGGTCTTGATACATTTTAGTACTACCGGGATGAATAGTGAGAGGGGATTCATGAGCTTCCTTAAGAATCAACTGATGTAGATGTTGTCTCTTGGGAACCACCAAGCGGTTCTCGAAGAATACAACACCTCGCTCATCCATGGAAAAACATTTAGCAACTCCGCTAGCAATGTTTTCCTTAATCCGGGATATGCCCTTATCACGCTTCTGGGCAGCTATGATTTGATCCGTAAGGTTAGGCTTTGCCATCAGGGTGGATAGGAATCCTCGAGGAACAATGTGAAGATTAAGCTTACGGAATTCCTCATGGAGAAGTGGTTGACTTTGTTGTAACATCAGGTTGTTACAATAGGATTTATGACTTAGCTCATCAGCCATGACATTGGCTTTGCCCGGGGTGTAAGTTATCCCTAAGTCGTAATCGGAGATCAACTCGACCCAACATCTTTGCCTGAGATTCAAATCCGGTTGGGTGAAGATATATTTCAAACTTTGGTAATCAGTGAAGATCTCGCAACGATTACCGAGAAGGTAATGTCGCCAAGTTTTGAGTGCATGGACTACGGCTGCAAGCTCTAGATCGTGTGTGGGATAATTTTCCTCATGTGGGTGTAAATGCCATGAAGCATAGGCAATTACCTGACCATCTTGCATGAGTATGCAACCTAGTCCTTGTCGCGAGGCGTCGCAATAGATAATAAAGTCCTTGGAGAAATCTGGTGGTACCAGTACGGGAGCAGATGTCAGGCATCTTTTCAGTTCCTGAAAGCTGAACTCGCACTGTGGGGTCCACTCGAACTTTTTATCTTTCTTGAGGAATTCAGTTAGAGGTTTAGCAACCTTGGAGAAATTCTCGACGAAGCGGCGGCAATAGCTCGCTAAGCCAAGGAAGCTCCGAACTTGCTTGACCGTCTCAGGTGGTGTCCAATCAAGGACGGCTTGAACTCGCTCGGGATTGACAGCAATACCCTTACCAGAGATTACATGGCCTAGATAGGTCACTTCTGGCAACCAAAATTCACACTTGAAGAATTTGGCATAAAGGCGATGCTCTCGAAGTTTCGTCAATACCAGCCTTAGATGTTCGGCATGTTCCTCTTCATTCTTGGAGTAGATGAGTATGTCATCGAGGTATACTACGACGAATTTATCCAAATACTCCATGAAGACCGAGTTCATTAACCGAGAGAAAGTGGCTGGGGCATTGGTTAAACCGAAGGACATGACGGTGTACTCGTATTGGCCATAACGAGTAACAAAGGCCGTTTTGGGAATGTCCCCGTTTCTGATTTTGATTTGATGGTAGCCCAACCTCAAATCCATCTTGGAAAAGACTGAGGATCCAGCGAGCTGATCATACAGATCGTTAATCCTGGGAAGCGGATACTTGTTCTTGATAGTAACCAAGTTGACAGGTCAGTAATCTACAACCATCCGATCCGTTCCGTCCTTCTTCTTGACAAAGAGGACGGGGCGAGCCCAAGGAGAGGAACTAGGATGGATGAAACCCTTTTTCAAGGACTCATTGAGTTGGTTCTTAAGCTCGGCTAGTTCTAAGGGTGCCATCTTATAGGGTCTTCTAGAAATTGGAACGGTTCCTGGAACAAGGTCTATCACAAACTCGACATCCCTGTCAGGTGGAACACCTGGCAGTTCTTCTGGAAAGACATCCAGAAAGTCTCAGACTACCGGAATATCTTCAAGGTCTGGAAGGGGGTTGGCATTTAGGGAGTAAAGCTGGCGTTTGGCCACTCGAGTTAAGACATTGACTGTCTTGCCCGATGGGTGAGTAAGTTGAACGGTTCTAGTGGCACAATCAATCTTAGCATAATGAGCTGACATCCAGTCCATACCCAAGATGATGTTTATGTCCGAGGACTTGAGAGCTATTAAGGATGCAAGGAAGACAAGTCTATCGACAAGAATTTCATTCCCATGGCTTACTCTAGAGGTTTGCCATCTAGAGCCAGGGGTTTGAATTTCCATGGTAGTGGGCATGTCACAGAATGTTGTGTTATGCAATCGAGCATAGCTCTCAGATATGAATGAATGAGATGCTCCCCTATCGAAAAGAACAGATGCCGGATGGCAATTAACAAGGAGCGTACCAAGGACGACGTTAGGATCCTCATGAGCCTCCTCAACTGAGACATAGTTGAAATGGCCACGTGCAGTGGTGACCGGCTTAGCGTAGAATGTCTTTCCCGCTGGCTTACCATGGCCAACGGACTTTCCAGACTGATTGGGATTGTTGTTCTGGGGACACTCTCGACTATAGTGACCCGGCTCTCCACACTTGAAACATGTCACAACATTGGGGCGTGGAGCAGCATTAGCAGTGGGGCCACCATAGGGCTTGGACGGTGCAAACTGCTGGTTGGGGCGAGGCGCCTCAAAGGATGGCCTCGGAATGAACCTGGGTGGCAGTGTCGTGCTTGGAATCCACACCCGGCGCTTCTGAGATCCAGAGCTGGATGAAGAGCCAAAATCACGAGAGTGCTTGCGTGAAGCATCATAGTCAGACTGGCCTGTCTCAGCACTGATGGCTTTATTGACCAACTTCTGAAAGGAGGTGCACTCGTGCAGACGAAGATCGCGGCGAAGCTCAGGGCTAAGTCCCTTGCGGAACCTTGCCTGCTTCTTAGCGTCGGTGGGTACCTCTTCAGGAGCATATCGTGCCAGATTCCCAAATTCACGACTATATGCATCCACAGTCAGTCTTCCTTGGGTGAAATTGCAGAACTCTTCCCTCTTGCGATCTATTAGACCTTCCGGGATGTGATGCTCACGGAAAGCCTCACTAAATTCAGCCCAAGTAGTGATTTGGCCGACCGGGCACATAGCCTCAAAGTTTTCCCACCAAAGGCTAGCAGGGCCTTCGAGGTGATAGGCAGCATAGGTAACCTTATCAGCTTCGGCTACGTTGGCAGAACGTAGCTTGTGTGTGATGCTGCGGAGCCAGTCATCCGCGTCGAGGGGCTCGACGGAATGATTAAACTTTGGTGGGTACAACTTGATAAAGTCATTGATTAACACCAAGTCATTTCGCTGATGGCGTGCAGTGTTCTGCTCAATCCGCTCCAGCAAGCGGTTAGTCTCATGCTTGTTTCTTTCCACCTCCAGCATAACTTCAGCCAGAGAAGGCGGGTGAGGCAGATTTTTCACCCCTAGCTGCACTGGCTTCCCCCTGCTCCGGGGCAGCAGGGTTGCTGCGGGTGTTGACCATCCTAGGAGAAAACAAGACAACATTTTAGATAAGGATGGCACAAACTTAGCAAGGAAGTGCAGAATGTAATGGATAACATGGAATGCTAGGATGTTCATTGCACGACATGGTAATATAGAAAC
Organism: Triticum urartu; assembly: GCF_003073215.2. Taxonomy (NCBI): domain Eukaryota; kingdom Viridiplantae; phylum Streptophyta; class Magnoliopsida; order Poales; family Poaceae; genus Triticum; species Triticum urartu. Next base: position 299,547,015 of record NC_053022.1, read on the forward strand.
TGCCATATATATACCATTGGTCATACACACCGTACATATTTTAGTACAAGCCCATGCTAGAGTACAACTACGGTGAAAGACATTACATCTCATCGAAGGCATTCCAAGCTCCTATACATTATTTTTCTACACCTCCGGAGCATGATACACAACAAGTCGTATCCCACTGGTCACGCAGGACTGTGGAGAATACAACTATTACAGTACTAGTGAAACTACTACTAGCTCAGACGGCTCCGTAGTAATCCTCATAAAAGTCGCCACCAAAGCCTGGAAGTGGAACATGATCATCTGGGAACAGACGGTCCTGCGGAGCCTGCGGACCATAGGGACTCGGATGTGGCCTTGGTCCCACAGGTGGTGGCAGACGGGGACCACAAGGAGGGGTGATGCCTCCTACATCGCGCCACTCCATATAATCCGGTAATCCAGACCGTACAGGGTACAGGTCCCTCATGTCCATGTATCCTTCTTGCACCGCAGGTGCAAACCGAGTCAAAGTGGCCCAATGATCAGAACGAGTGTGGAAAAGCTCCATACGCAAGGCCTGATTTTCGCCTTATCCTCGAGCATCTCGGCAGTGGTGCGGAGTAGTGACTCCTCATGTGAAGAGTCATAGTACAAAGCCTGATAGTACCCCTGTGCTCCAGGAAGTGAGGCTGGCATGTAACGGAAATCGGTGTTCTGTAGCAAGGCAGTCCTGGCTCGAATGATAGTCATCATTGAATAGGCTGCATCCTGCACAGACATCTCAAGAGTGACCCCAAGTCCATAGGAACAGTGAAGGGGCTCAGTGGCTCCAAGATAAGAGGGATATATCCTAATGGTACAGAGGTACTGGCTCTGGTTGAAGTCTTTGAACTGCTCCTCGACGGTATATTCCGTTTACCACCGATAGCCTGACTCGACCATCACTCGAACCAACATGGCCGTGTGGCCGGGCACATCAAGGCACCGGGTCAGACGAACCACTTGGTTCTGCGAACGGGTGGCCATCTGAAAGCACAGAATAATGCAAAGGCATTAGAATTTTCTAGGGGAAATCGGACAGCATAACAGCTGTAAATGCTCAGAAAAAGATTTGAGACATCCACAATAGTTTGCAATACCACTCAACAACATTATATCAAGGTTCTGATTCAACTGGCAACATACTAAAAGTAGTAGAAACTGTACTGAGGCTTGTAACAACAATCCTATAAGCTACTAAGGATTAGTAACACGTGAACCTGATAGAAGAAGAGAGCCTAGTCCTTAACCCATGTTGAATGAGAAGAGAATGACTCAGATCAGAGGGCATAAGGTAAGGAGTAAAAAGAGCCTTACGTTCCCTCCCACAATCGATTCCCCTACATATAACTAAAGCATTTCTAGACTCGACATCGACCGGTTTGGCTCAACGAACCTACAGGCAGGCCGGCTCTGATGCCAACGCTGTCAGGACCCTGATTCCAAGTCACATCGATCTAGCTGGTAACACCTCATATCACATTGCGGCCTCACGCACGGTATCCCCACGGGTGTCGCCTTACCATGGCCCGGGACCGTTTGCGTCTTTTGGCTCACGTATATGATAGTGTCGCTAGCATCCATATGATAGAGAACCCGGGCCGACATGGCTAGTCGTGAACCCAAAGCGGCATAGACCTATGGAGACAGGCATACATGAATCACATCGAGCATGTCGGTCATTGGCGTGTGAATCCGGGATGTAGCACTAGGCTAACAGGACTACGGGGAACCCGGGCTGTAGCAGTCTAGGAAGGACTCCGGATGTCACCGCATGACATTTCCCTGAATGGACAGACATAGGAACAAAGTGAAACACATGCCGGCCAGTCAAGTGTCCTGAGAAGTAGTGTTGGGCTAGCAGGACTCCGGTGAACCGGGCTGTAGCGGACTACTATGGCTCGGGGAGCACTAGACTACATTTCTCCATAAGAATGGCTGCCAAGGATAAACAACTAGATTGTCGGACCCCACACATACCAAGCATTTCAATCATACACACAATATCCCGATATGTGCAAATACAACATGGCATCACAACAAAACTCTACAACTCAAGTACTTTATTTAAAAGCTCCGGAGAGCCATACATAACATGTTCATGCAGGTAGGGGTCACATGACCCGACACTCAAGTCATACAAGCATACAAGCACATGCGGAAGCTAATAGTCTGAGTGCAGACACTAGAAAGGAAGAAGGCTTCTCGAAGCCTGTCTATCTACATAGGGCCCTCCATGGCCAGGATCACCACCTGGGTGGCAAGTCACTCATCGACATCGAGATCTACATAAAACCCATCGGAGGGCGGTGTTGTTGTCTGAAAATAGCAATTAAGCAAACATGAGTACAAAGGTACTCAGCAAGTCTTACAACAGAACCTACTATACATGCTCATTCTCAAGAAGGTGGTGGAGTTATTGCAACAAGCCAGCTTTGACTCTTGGCTAAGCTATCCGACGAGACACCACTAGTAAAATAGTTTTCGCACACGAGTCCGCTAATCACCAACACAATACTCCACCGGGGATCCTCCCTCGTCATCCTACGAGAGAGCCATCCTCGATACTCACACTTATCTTGAGTCTTTTAGTAGTAACCATTAACTTGTCTATGAACTGTATAGGCAACCAAGTAGTCCTTTACCGCGGACGCGGCTATTCGAATAGTTTTATACCCTACAGGAGTGTACTTCGCCAGACATGTTTCCACCACTTAGCATCTGCACACGACATGTGCTCGGCAGACTTCAAGCGAAAGCCGACGTGGGTGTAGAACATGACCTGACTAACCGCACAAGTCTCTAGTCCAGGTTTATCGCCTATTCAGGTTCCATCCGCAAGGAAATCCGGCCGGGGTGTCCTCAACGGCCCCAAACGATGTGTACAGGGTCCCGAGACGCCAAACGGGCGCCCGGCATACCCGGCCATAGTGTATCTACCGCATCATAGCCCACCCCCTGGGTCAGCGCTACGCACGGCCGCCAACACATAACCTACAAACACCAGAAACTAGTTGCAACTCCTGGACAGAGGACGAGAGGGGTCAGTAAGTCGAGCGGGCTCATATTTCAGGGCCCAATGTGTGGTAGTAGCTGAATCTTAAATCACGCATACAGATCTCAGTTCTTATGGACGACCTCAATGAAACAACCCACCATGTACTCCTACACGGCCTCTCATCGATACCTTTACCAAATCATATTCAACACATCCCTCACATTACCGACATAATTATTTCACTCTATCCCATCGCCTAGATGAACCAGACCTGACACAACTCTAAGCATAGCAGGCATAGCAAGGTAGGAAACACAAACATGCCTCAATCAACTCCTACACATGCTAGTGGGTTTCATCTAGTTACTGTGGCAATGACAGGTCATGTAGAGGATAAGGGTTCAACTACCGTAGCACACAACAGTTTGAAACGTTGTTGTCTTAATGCAGTAAATGAGAGCATATGCGAGAACATGGGATTGTATCGATATGATCAATGGGGCTGCTTGCCTGATGGGGTGGTAGTAGGGTACTGCCCTTCAGTTGGATACTCGGAGATATCCTCGGAGGCAGAACCTACCACGAAAGACAAACAGAATATAATCAACACATGGCAATATGCAACAATATGATTCATGCTATGACATGGCAAAATGATGTGTCCTGCCTAATGCAATGTGAAACAAGTTGAAATTGGTGCATTTGAATCAAAGATTCAAATGGTAGCTTAAGTTCTTATGCATAATAAGTGTATTAGCTTGTTTCACCTAAACAGCAAGGTTAAAGTGTTTTGTCATGCATGAAACCATTACAGATGGAAAGATTGAATTTTTCTGATCATTTTTCATATATAATTTGTTTGATTTGGAGATGTGGTTGATTTTCTATGATTTTTAGAAGTTTAGGCTATTTTCTGGAATTTCCTATAAAAAATAATTTCAGAAAATAAATAATTGCGTCAGCACTGCGTCACTGTGGCATCAGCGAGTCAAAGGCGCCAGCCCAGGTCAAACCTGACTGGTGGGCCCCATCTGTCAGTGTCTCAGCTAACTAACAGAGTTTAGTTAATACTAACTAACTGTCAGTGGGGCCTGGGCCCGCATGTCAGTGAGTTAAATTAACTAAAATTAGTTAGCACTAATCCTAACCTAATTAACAGGCCGGCCCCACCTGTCATAGGCTCAGGTGGGGTCAACCTGGGCCCACACGGGTCAAACGTGGTCAACTCGCCGGCGGCTTGACGCCGGCGACGACAGACGCGGCAGAGGGGCTCGTGTTTGCGTCTCCGGCGACTAAATCGACGGTGGAGAGAAGCTACGTGACGCGGGGAGCGAGCCGCATCATTTGGTGGTGGAAGTGGAGCTCGGGGAGGCCGGGAACGACGCCGGCGACGACCTTGGCAGTCGCCGGAGGTCGGGTGAAGATGAACCCGAAGCTACGGGGCACGGCGAGGCGCATGGAGTGGTGCGTTGGGATCATGGGGACGTGGTGAGTGCGGTGACGTGCTCGGATTCGAGATTACGCGTCTGTGGCCACGGAGGCGACATGGCCGGCGAAGCCGAGCTCTCGGCTGTGATGGCCAATGGGGTTAGAGGGCAGCTCGAGCGACGTGGCTAGGGGAGAAGAGAGAGGAGCTCACGGCGAGTGTAGCGGGCGTCGAAGCGGGCTCGGGGAAGCTTGGGAGGCGGCGAATCGTCGGCGACGATCTCCGATGGCCGACAAGGGGAACGGCAGCGGTGCCGGCGTTGCAGCGCCTCCGAGGCCTCGTGGCTCGTCGAGGGAGATGCTGCGGAGCTCGTGGGCACGGTGGGGTGACACGGGGACGACGGTGGCTACGGCTACGGCGGCAAGACGGAGGCGGCTGCATCGGCCATGGCTTCGGGGGAGGGAGGGAGAGAGCAGGGGGAGGAATGAGGTGTCGGCGAGGTCGGGGCGACGACCAGGAGATGATCCACGCGGCGCAAAGGCGACCAGGGCGAAGCAGAGAGGCTGGGTGGTGCGTGGCGAGCTCGGGCGCGCCATGCTCACCTCCCTGCCTGCTCTGGCAAGGGGAAGCAGCTGGCTGGCACGGGCCAGCACAGTGCTGGGCCGGCCAGTGGGCTGCCAGGTTTCTCTCCCTCTCTTTTTCTATTTTGTTTTCTTTTTCTATTTTTCTGCAACTGCTGGGCTTTATTAAAAATACTAAAACGTTTCCAGAAATCCTGAAAATAATTATAGGCTCTATTTAGATTATTTCCAACAGCCCACACTTATTTCCAGAATTATTTGAGCATTTAAAATATTTTATAGTGTTTAAATGCCCAAATTCAAATACTTATGATTTAATTCAAAAAAACCAGAATGTCCTAGAAAAGAGTGCACCATTTTTGCCAAGGGTTTTAGCCCAATCCAGAAATGATGAACATTTTGTGAAGGGCGTTTTGGGTTCATTGAAAATAATTTTAGTAAACCCTAGTTGTTTCCAGGGGGTGTTGGGGGTTCTATCATCCCCATTTCAAGTTTCTGTAACAGTAAATATGATGCAACACTCTAATGCATGAACTAGCTAGGATGTGACACTGTTTGTATTTTCTTAGGGCCGTCATGTATCGACCGGCCTATGGACCTCCCATCCGAGGTTTTATTGTTGGCAGCCCAATTTATGTATTTTTTTTGAAGAAAATGCAGAGGTATGTTCTATTTTTCTATATAAGAATAGGAACGCCAGGTCCAACTTATGTTTCCCTTCTAACTATATTATATATATTTAAATTATTTTATATGTTGACTATTTAGTTCACATACTCCCTCCTTTTTGGTTTATAGAGCTTATCTCAAAATTTTAGTTTTTCAATTTTATCAGGCTCAATTTGGTTGTTTTCCATCACATGTTCAGATTCCAAGGTGCATTAAATCATTGCATGCAAGTATTAAGAGAAAATTGACCAATGCATGTACTTTATGCATGCATGCATTGCAATTTATGCATTGATAAACATATTTTTTTGAGGAAAACAAGTGCATTAATTAGGTGCTTTTGCAAACTACAAAAAGTATTCCACAATTCATCATCTACCTTGGTTGGTGAGATTTTTGAATTAAGCCCTATAAACCGAAAAGGAGGGAGTAATTGGTAAATAGATCTCGCCGCCACCCCCCGCCTCCTGACTCCGGGCGTGCCTGCCCCCCTCAGCAAGTCCGCTCGCGCGCCCCATGGAGTCGTCGGCCATATCCATGGGGGAATGGCTGAAGACAAGCAGATGTACAAGATGCATATCCCACATGTCTACAAAGCCTTCCCGCGGATGCTCCGGCTGCTCGACTCCGTCGCGCCGACGGTGCTTCAGGAGACTAGAGGGAGGAGTTGGAGGGAGCGGGCGATGCGGATCCGCGACGACACTCTCTCCTGGACCCAGTGCACGCGCGCATGGAGGGAAGCAGAGGAGGAAGCTGTGAGGGAGGAAGCCGAGGAGGGACCGAATCTGTTCTCTCACTCGCGCAGGTATGCTCGGATGTGCAAGGATCATGTGGATTGGGAGCTGCTGAATCTAGCCCTGCAGATCTACTTCGAAGGAGATTTCTCGGAGAAGCACAGGATGCCCCACCCCAGTGAGCCGCCTATTGCGTTCGTTCGATGGGCAAAAGGAGAAGTGAATTCAGGAGATCCACGCCGTGCTGCGAGATGGGAATGCTTGACTGGACTCCTGCCCACCAGCACGCCACCGGAGCCAGAGCAGGTGGATCCCCTACCTTACCTCTCCCCCAAACCTGCAGAAGATTGAAATTAGGCTTGCAATCTGCTTCAATTGAGCTGTCTGGTGGTTATTTCTGCTTCCTGAGAGACAACATCTGGCTGGAGGATGAGCAGGAACCAGGAACTCCGGTGAATTTCCCCTATCACAATGGGGGAGCGCCGGTTGGGCAGTGGTACGGCCCACCTCCGCCCCAAATGGGGGCACAATCTGGGCAAACTCCTGTAATTGCCCAAGATCAATCTGCTGGTGGTTCTGACTCTCAGATCAGTGGGAAATCTCAAGGCAAGAATCAGCAAAAGAAGAGATAGGACATCCACAAAACTGCTCCTGCCCCTGCTTCGGGCCTTATGGCATACTCTGAGGTGATCTGCTACAACTATGGGGAACCAGGGCATCATTTGGATAAATGTGTCAAGCCCAAGAGTTGTTTTATCTGCAAAATGGTTACCCATAGAGTTGAGAATTGCCCTGTCAGAAGGAAAACCCACCGTTCTGCTACATATGTTGGAAGTGATAGAAATACTGCTTACTTCCATGCAGTAGCTAACCAGAGGAGGAGGAAAACCCTCATTCACTCCCTTGATGGCCCTAATGGCCCTGTTACTGAGGTAGATGAGATGCTGAAAGTGGCTAGTGACTTCTACAAAGACCTGTCTAAGAAAGAAAACCCTTCTGGGTTCTCTCTACAAAACATTTTTTCTCTGCTTCTAAAAAAGTCTCTCCTGCTGAAAATGAGCTGCTAGAAGCCCCTTTTTCAGAGACAGAGGTGAAGGAAGCCATTTTTAGCTCTTATCCTGATGGGGCTCCTGGTCCTGATGTGATTCCCTTCTTATTTTACCAGCATTTTTAGGACTTGGTGAAAAATGATCTCTTAGATCTTTTCCAAGCCTTTCATATAGGAGAGTTGGATCCAACAACTTACTCATGGGGGGTCTGTTGGGGTCAAGTTAAATAACTGTGAAAGTGATTTTTTCCTTGCTGGTAAAGGCCTTAGGCAAGGTGACCCCATCTCCCCGCTTTTGTTTAATTTAGTAGTGGATGTTCTTACTAAAATGCTGAGCAAAGCTGCTGATCATAGTCTGATTGCATGGCTCTGTCCTGAGGTCTGCCCTGGTGGCATCATCTACCTTCAATATGCAGATGATACCATCCTTTTCTTAGACAATGACTCCACACATGCTAGCAATCTGAAAACTGTTCTAACCTGGTTTGAACAAGTCTCAGGCATGAGAATCAACTACTCTAAAAGTGAACTCATCCCTATCAACATGGATGATCAGGAGTTAGCTGACTTCCTCTCTATTCTAGTCTGTAATAAAGGTAACTTCCCCATTAAGTACCTAGGTATCCCTCTCCACTATGATAAACTGAGGAGAGAGGATATCCAACCCCTTCTGGATAAAATCTTTAAAAGGATTGCTGGGTGGAGCGGCAAACTTCTCTCTTACAGAGGTATATTGATCCTCATACAAGCTTGTTTGGCTAGCATTCCAGTGTATCTCCTCTCCTTCTTCAAGTTCCCTAAATGGGCAGTGAACCTCATCAATTCTCAGATGTCTCATTGCTTGTGGAATGATTTTGAGGGAAATAGGAAGTTACACCTTGCTAATTGGGCCCTAGTCTCTATGAAAAAAGATTTTGGAGGCCTAGGCATACCTAACCTCCAAGAAATTAACATCTGTCTTCTAGGGTCTTGGATTAAAAGATTCTATGAGGAAGACCTGAAACCCTGGAAGCTTCTTATTGCCCATAAATACCTAGGAAATAAACCTAATATTTTTGTCCCTTCCTCCAACCCTAAGACCTCTAGATTCTGGAAAGGATTAAAATCTATTATGCATGCTGTGAAATTTGGCTACAGATGGAACATAGGGGATGGGAGCAGAACCAGGTTCTGGGAAGATAGTTGGTTTGGCACATCCCCCCTAGCAGTCCAATTTTGGCCTATTTACTCTGTCCGCAATGAGATTAACAAAAGTGTCAATGAAGTTTGGGACGGTCAATGCCTAAAACTCTCTTTAACAAAAGCATTACCTTTACTGCCGAGCCGGATGCCCTGATTTGGCAGCTGGACAATAAGGGGAAGTATTCCTCCAGCTCCCTCTATCATGTTATCAACTTTAGAGGGGTTCAACCCGTGTTTATCCCTGTTGTCTGGAAATTGAGAGTTCCCCCTAAAATTCATGTATTTCTCTGGCTTCTCTCCAAAAAAAATTGATGACTAGGGATAACCTTAGGAAGAGACACATCATCAAACCCCTTGATTGTGTTTACTGCTTGGAACAAGAGTCTTGTTCTCACCTATTTTTTGAATGTATAGTTGTTAAACATCTCTGGGCCCACATTGAGGAATATTTCTCTAGTCAGATTGGCTCATCCTTCGATTCTGTCGCCAGATTCTGGATTGCTACCAAAAAGTGCTCAGTTTTAAACACCGTTAACTCAGCTATCCTTTAGTGCCTCTGGAAATATAGAAATGATATGATTTTCAGTAACACCTCCTAGATTTCCATTCCGCAGGTCTTGAGGTTGATCAGGAACATGGTGAGGAACTGGGCGATTCTCTCCTCCAGATCGGACAAGGACAAGTTGATGAGCTTCGTGGAAACCCTAACAAGATCCCTCCAGAAACCATTGGCGATCACTTGTGGCTGAAAAAGGCTCGACCTGCTTTGGGGCTGGACCTGTGGGCTCGTCTCAAGATCTCTGATGAAGATGATGGGCACCTGGCGCTGAAAAAGAGGGACATCCACCATGCTACGCCTTCCAGCCCGGTCTCTTCGCTTGCTTACTGGTCGCCGCAGGCTGACACGGCCCCTCGGCTGAAGACCATGAAGGCTTCGCTGGACCCTCCTTGTGTCATTTGAGTGCTCTATCCACTCTGCCTTTGGCACCGCTCGGGTGATTTGTGTTATTCAGAGAACTTGTTCATCCAACCCCTAGTTTGTAGCTTTTCTACCTTTGCTTTCGAATTGCTCTTTGAGCTGCTGTATCAGAATATGTTGTGGTTTCGTTCTCAGCAATGGAACCGGGGAGATGCTCCCTGTTTTTCTAAAAAAATCATTTCATATGTTATTATATATTATTTTTATTGTCATCATATATTTAACAGATACTTACATATGTAAGAAAACAATATCCCACATCTTATTAACTTATAAAAATAATTTCTTAACAAATAAAATCCTGGATTGTTTTGGCACGAAAATCCTAGTGATTGTGTACAAAAGCTTGGTAAGATTTAAGGATGAATGTAATAATATCACTTATTATTTAAATATATTTATAGCAAAATGCTCGGCCCCTTTTTATTTTTTGATAACATTGCTGGCCCAACCCAACATTATAATTAGAATCAGCCCAGCAAAATCGTGTATTTCGAGAAAGTGCAAATGGCCTGTAATTTTTTAGGAAATAAAATAAAGGGGCCGCATGGACGCTACATTATTTGTTCACCCAGCCAAGCTAATGGCTGTAATTCAAAAAAAAGATCAAATTGACTGTAAATTCTACCGCGCAAAAAAAAGACTGTAAATTCTGAAAAATGGGTTGAATACGTGCCACATTTTTGGAGGCTGAAATGTGGGCCAATAGGTCGAAGCCAATGAAAGTCGTTGTCAATTTAGTCAACAAATGATTCTGACATGTTAGCCGTTGGATTTACATCCAACGACAGGCATCCATCTTCAATCTCTCGTCTTCTTCCTCCAGCGCCGCCGGGACCACCTCCCGCCTCCTGCTGCTAGCAGCTCTGCTTAGCACGCTTCGCTATGAAGCGCTACTCCACCGTTGGCCAGGCCATCCCTCCACCCCTCCACACCTCCTGTTCTTCTCCACCGACTGCCGAACCACACCGCACTAGAACTAGTTAACCCTCGTACACCTCTCCGTCTGCGACTGTACTCCTGCGTCTTCCCATCTCTGGCTCGTTGCTGTCCGGGGCCACGCCGTCGTCCACCACCTTGGATGCGCTCGACACGGCGTGGTCAACGTGGTCAACGAATGACACCATCGGAAGTAGACTGTGCGTGGAGAGGCTAACAGCTGGGTCCACGGCCGCACACAAGGAAATGCCTCCTTATTACGCGCAAAATAATGATTCCTCCACCTGACATCTGGGACCCACCGGAAGGGCCTCTGTATTTCGCGAAATAAAGTGCCCCCCACTGACATGTCGGACCCACCAGCTATCTTCGCACGCAAGGAAGTGCCTCCTTATTACACACAAAAAAATGAATATTCCCCCTACCAGCTGGAACCCAGCATAGTGGGAGGCTGACTTGTGAGCCTACCAAGTTGACGGGGACGGAGGGCTTTGTCAACTTAGTCAATATGAACGATTCTAGCTACTGTTACCGTACGATGTTCATCCAATGGCCGTAGTGCTTCTTCAACCTCTGGCCTTCTTGCTCCAGCCGCCCAAACCAGCGCCAGTCGTGCCGCGTGCTCCTGCCTCCCGTGGCCGGCTGTGATGCCGCGGAGGCTTCACCGCCCCCTACTACTCCCATCGCTGGCCAGGCCATCCCTCTACTCACCCACACCCCCTGTTAATCTGTGGCGACAGCAGCCTCACACCGCAGCCGAACCAGTGAACCCTCGTACTCCTCTTCGCGTGGGCATCCACTGCTGCGTCTTCCCCGGCTCCGATTCGTCCCCTTCCTAGTCCTCGCCGTCGTCCACCGCCCTGGTGCTCTCGACGCGGCGTGGTCAACGTGGTTAACGACCGACTTCCATCGAAAGAGTAGTGTACGTGCAGAGGCTGACAGCTGGGTCCACGGCAGCCGCAAGGAAGTGCCTCCTTATTACGCAGAAAATAATTATTCCTCCACCTGATAGTAGGGACCCACCGGACGGGCCACCAGTATTTTGCGAAAAAAATCGTTTCCCCCTGACTGCTGGGACCCACCGGATGGGCCACCGTATTTCGCAAAAAAAATGTTCCCCCCGCTGTCAGCTCGGACCCACCAGAAGTCCCTTCTTATTACGCACAAAAAAATGAATACTCCCCCGGCTAGCTGGGACCCACCTTGCTGGGAGGCTGACTTGTGGGACTACTAAGTTGACGGGGACGAAGGGCTTTGTCAACTTAGTCAATATGAACGATTCTAGCTCCAGTGACCGTACAATGTCCATCCTACGGCTGTAGTGCTTCTTCAACCTCTGGTCTTCTTGCTCCAGCCGCCCAAAGCAGCGCTGGTCGTGCCACATGCTCCTGCCTCCCCTGGTTGGCTGTGCTGCCGCAGAGGCTCACCGCCCCTACTATTCCCACCGCTGGCCAGGCCCTATGGCGACGACAGCCTCACACCGCAGTCGAACCAGTGAACCCTCGTAGTCCACTCTGCGCGGGCTTCCACTGCCGCGTCGTCCCCTTCCTAGGCCTCGCCGTCGTCCACCGCCGTGGTGTTCTCCGTGCGGCATGGTCAACGTGGTCAAGGAACGACTTCCATCGGAAGAGTACTGTACGTGGAGAGGCTGACACCTGGGTCCACGGCCACAACCCAGTTTTTTTGTGATTTGCCAAGTAAGTCGCTTTGTCAGGCCTGTTGGGCTGCAAATCTTTCAAGACAAGGAGAGCTTTCATTCGGCTGGCCAACAAAATGGCCCATCAGTAATGAGAAATGGGTTGTACATTTTTAAAACACATCAAACCGGCAATTAGTTTCAAATATCTTTTTTTCATTTCAAGATTTTAAATTACATTAATTTTTATGCATGGAGAATTTGTTGGATTTTATATTGATATACATTTATTTTTAAAATCAGTTTGAATGTGAGTCAAAATTTCGGGATTAAAAACAGTTCAGACCGCATCGAAATATGCAAAATTTCGTATAATTTTTTAACTGTTGCCACAATATGGGCTGCAATGCTAACAAAAAGAATATGGGATCAAAAAAACCTTAAGAATTAGCAAATGGGCTGTAAATTATTAGAAATAATGGCAGATGGGCTGTATGTTGTTTTCCACAGATTTGAGGCTTTCCTAAAAAAAGGTTGATGCACAAGCACTGACTGTTGGATGTCCATCCAACGGCCGTCGTGCTTTTTCAATCTCTGCTCTTCCTGCTCCAGCCACTCAAACAAGCGCCGGCGGGACTGCCTGCTCCCTCCTCCTTGCGGCCGGCTGTGCTGCCGCGTAGGCCTCACCGCCCGACCGTACTCCCATCGCTGGCCTAGCCATCCCTCTACTCACCCACACCTGCTGTTATTCTCTGGCGACGGCAGACGAACCAGTAAACCCTCGTACAGTCGTACTCCCCTCCGCGTGGGAAACAACTGCCGAGTCTTCCCTGCCTCCGTGTCGTCCCCTTCCTAGGCCTCGCCGTCGTCCACTGCCCTGGTGCTCTCGGCGCGGCGTGGTCAATGTGGTCAAGGAACGACTTCCATCGGACGTGGACTATACGTGGAGAGGCTGACAGCTGGGTCCATGGCGGCAGCAAGGAAGTGCCTCCTTATTACGCGGAAAATAATGATTCCTCCACCTGACAGCAGGGACCCACTGGACGGGCCACCGTATTTCGCGAAAAAAACGTTTCCCCCCTGACTGTTGGGACCCACCAGCTACACCTTCGCACGCAAGGAAGTGCGTCCGGGCAAAAAAACCGATTCGCCCCCCTATTTGCTCCTTTTCCAGCCCAGAATCCCAGCTACCGGCATTCTCCCTCTTTATGCAAACCTTGTAAAAAAGATAGAATAGGCATAAGTATTGTGACATAATGTGTAATAACAACCCATAATGCAATAAATATCGATATAAAAGCATGATGCAAAATGGACGTATCAACTCCCCCATGCTTAGACCTCGCTTGTCCTCAAGCGAAAAGCTGAAATCGAAAAATATGTCCACATGTTTAGAGATAGAGGTGCCAATAAAAATAAAATACGGACATGAGGGCATCATGATCATTCTTAGAACAGCAACTTACATAATTCTTGTCATATGATTTCTTATGCTAGAGTAATAATTCAATCACAATTTCAAGTATGAATCGTAAACTTTATTGAAAACTAACAAACTATAATCTCAGTCATTGGAGCAATTGCAATTTATCATAACATAGGAAAGAGTCAATGTATAAGAGCTTTTCAGCAAGTCCACATACTCAACTATCATATAGTCTTTCACAATTGCTGACACTCACGCAATACTTATGGGTATGGAATTTTAATTGGACACAGAGAAAGATAGGGGCTTATAGTTTTGCCTTCCAATGTTTTACCTCAAGGGTAATGTCAACAATAATAGTTCATGAAAACTCACATCCAATTAGCCATATACACCAGGATCTTTCCAACATACTGTGCTTGCCAAAGGATAAAATGTAAAAAGGAAGGGTGAAGATCACCATGACTCTTATGCAAGGTAGGAGATAAAAGTAAAAGACATGCCCTTCGCAGAGGGAAGCAGAGGTTGTCATGCGCTTTTATGGTTGGATGCACAAAATCTTAGTGCGAAAGAACGTCACTTTATATTGCCACTTTTGATATGGACCTTTATTATGCAGTCTGTCACTTTTATTTCTTCCATATCACACGATCGTATAAAGCTTATTTTCTCCCACACTAATAAGTCATACATATTTAGAGAGAAATTTTTATTGCTTGCACCGATGACAACTTACTTAGAGGATCTTACTCAATCCATAGGTAGGTATGGTGGACTCTCATGGCAAAACTGGTTTAAGGGTATTTGGATGCACAAGTAGTATCTCTACTTGGTGCGATGAATTTGGCTAGCATGAGGGAGAAAAGCAAGCTCAACCATGTTGGATGACCCATGACAATATAATTTATCTCAGATGTAAGAAAACATAACCCATTACGTTGTCTTCCTTGTCCAACGTCAACTCTTTAGCATGTCATATTTTAATGAGTGCTCACAATCATAAAAGATGTCCAAGATAGTATATTTATATGTGAAGACTTCTCTTTCTTTATTACTTCCTATTAATTGCAATGATGACCAAAAACTATGCTTGTCAACCCTCAACAACTTTTATTCATCATACTTTTTTCTATGTGAGCTCATTACTCTCCATAAGACTCACATGATCTCTTTGTTTCTTTTTGTTTCTTTCTCTTTTCTTTTATTCCCTTAGGATCATGGCAAAATAATCAAGCCCTTGAATCAACATTAATCTTTATTATATAGCTCATGGACTCGATTACATAGAAGGATTATAAAGCAAAACTCATGACTAGATCATACTAAGAACTTTTATTCTACTAGATCAAGATATTACCAAAAGGATCGAACTAAGGAAAATGGTAAAGATAAAAGTGATGGTGATACGATACCGGGGCACTCCCCCAAGCTTGGCAGTTGCCAAGGGGAGTGCCCATACCCATGTGATTATGTCTCTTTTGTTGGTGAAGAAGGTGGAGTTGTTGATGATGGATAGTCGCACATCGAGCGTAGGAGGTCTTCTAACTTGCGGATAATGCCCTTGAGTGCGAGGATATGCTCCTTCAACAAAATATTTTCACGTGTGAGATACTTATTTTGTATATGAGCTAACTCAATCATCTTGAAAGCTTCGATTTCTGTTGGGGTAAGAAGATTGTGATCAAGATGAAGGGTGTCTTCTGTTGCCGGAACTTGGTACTTCATGGCCTTCTTGATCCCTTCATCCTTGTTGATCTCCATGGGTTCTTCTCTCTTCAGCTTTATCTTCATTAGCCAAGCATCGTTGCCCTCATGGTTGGAGGAGGAGGGACACGACATAGTGCCTGGCCTTGACAACCCTAACAGAAACAGCTCAAAACAAAGACAGGAGATTTTTGTGTGATACGGGAGTCAAAACCTCCGGGAGATTATATAATGAATTTTTACTGACCAAAATACGTGTCGTGTAAGAAAACGGAGTCCGGAGAGCGCACGAGGTGCCCACGAGGTAGGGGGCGCGCCCTCCACCCTCGTGGAGCCCTCGTGTCCTTCCCGGACTGCTTCTTATTTTTCTATTTCTCTAAATATTCCAAAACGGAGAAATATTGCTTTAAAAACTGTTTTGGAGTCGGTTTACTTACCGTACCACATACATATTCCTTTTCGGAGTCTGGAACGTTCCGGAAAGTGTCCCTTATGTATTCCTCCGGGGTTACGGTTTCAATAACATTGGTTTCAACATTTATGGGATTACCTGAGGTATAATGTTTGATTCTTTGACCGTTCACCACCTTCGGATTTGTGCCTTCGAAGTTGTTGATTTTTATGGCACCGGAACGATAGACCTCCTCAATAATGTAAGGACCTTCCCATTTAGAGAGAAGTTATCCTGCAAAAGATCTTAAACGAGAGTTGTATAGCAATACATAATCACCTACATTAAACTCACGCTTTTGTATTCTTTTGTCATGCCATCTTTTAACCTTTTCTTTAAATAGCTTGGCATTTTCATAGGCTTGGGTTCTCCATTCATCAAGTGAGCTAATATCAAATAACCTCTTTTCACCGGCAAGTTTAAAATCATAATTGAGCTCTTTAATAGCCCAATATGCCTTGTGTTCTAGTTCGAGAGGTAAGTGACATGCTTTTCCATAAACCATTTTATACGGAGACATACCCATAGGATTTTTATATGCAGTTCTATAAGCCCATAATGCATCATCAAGTTTCTTGGACCAATTTTTTCTAGATCTATTAACAGTCTTTTGCAAAATTAATTTGAGCTCTCTATTACTCAATTCTACTTGACCACTAGACTGTGGGTGATAAGGAGATGCAATTCTATGATTAACATCATATTTAGCAAGCATTTTACGGAAAGCACCATGAATAAAATGTGAACCACCATCAGTCATTAAATATCTAGGGACTCCAAATCTTGGAAAAATAACTTCTTTAAGCATTTTAATAGAAGTGCTATGATCAGCACTACTAGTTGGAATAGCTTCTACCCACTTAGTAACGTAATCAACAGCAACTAAAATATGTGTATATCCATTAGAGGAAGGAAAAGGTCCCATATAGTCAAAGCCCCAAATATCAAATGGTTCAATAACGAGTGAATAGTTCATAGGCATTTCTTGACGTCTACTAATATTACCAATTCTTTGACATTCATCAGAAGATAAGACAAACTTACGGGCATCCTTGAAGAGAGTAGGTGATACGTCTCCAACGTATCTACTTTTCCAAACACTTTTGCCCTTGTTTTGGACTCTAACTTGCATGATTTGAATGGAACTAACCCGGACTAACGTTGTTTTCAACAGAATTACCATGGTGTTATTTATGTGCAGGAGCAAACGTTCTCGGAATGACCTGAAACTTCATGGAGACACTTTTCAAGAAATAAGAAAAATACCTACCAAAGATGAAGTCTAGGGAGGCCACCACCTTGCCACGAGGGCGGGGGCGCGCCTGCCCCCCTAGGGCGCGCCCCCTATCTCGTGGGCTCCCTGTTGCCTCTCCGACTCCAACAACACCTCCATATATTGAGTTTTGGGGAGAAAAAATAAGAGAGAAGAAATCATCGCGTTTTACGATACGGAGCCGCCGCCAAGCCCTAAAACCTCTCAGGAGGGCTCATCTAGAGTCTGTTCGGGGCTCCAGAGAGGGGAATCCGTCGCCATCGTCATCATCAACCATCCTCCATCACCAATTTCATGATGCTCACCGTCGTGCGTGAGTAATTCCATCGTAGGCTTGTTGGACGGTGATGGGTTGGATGAGATCTATCATGTAATCGAGTTAGTTTTGTTAGGGTTTGATCCCTAGTGTCCACTATGTTCTAAGATTGATGTTGCTATGACTTTGCTATGCTTAATGCTTGTCACTAGGGCCCGAGTGCCATGATTTTAGATCTGAACCTATTATGTTTTCATCAATATATGAGTGTTCTTGATCCTATCTTGCAAGTCTATAGTCACCTATTATGTGTTATGATCCGTTAACCCCGAAGTGACAATAATCGGGATACTTACCGGTGATGACCGTAGTTTGAGGAGTTCATGTATTCACTATGTGTTAATGCTTTGTTCCGGTTCTCTATTAAAAGGAGACCTTAATATCCCTTAGTTTCTGTAAGGACCCCGCTGCCACGGGAGGGTAGGACAAAAGATGTCATGCAAGTTCTTTTCCATAAGCACGTATGATTATATTCGGAATACATGCCTACATTATATCAATAAACTGGAGCTAGTTCTGTGTCACCCTAGGTTATGACTATTACATGATGAACCGCATCCGGCATAATTCTCCATCACTGATCCGTTGCCTACGAGCTTTCCATATATTGTTCTTCGCTTATTTACTTTTTCGTTGCTATTGCTATCATCACTACAAAATACCAAAAACATTGCTTTTACTACTGTTACCTTTTGTTACCGTTATCACTACTATCATATTACTTTGGTACTAAACACTTTGCTGCAGAAATTAAGTTTCCAGGTGTGGTTGAATTGACAACTCAGCTGCTAATACTTGAGAATATTCTTTGGCTCCCCTTGTGTCGAATCAATAAATTTGGGTTGAATACTCTACCCTCGAAAACTGTTGTGATCCCCTATACTTGTGGGTTATCAAGACTATTTTCTGGCGCCGTTGCCGGGGAGCATAGCTCTATTCTTTGAGTCACTTGGGATATATATCTGCTTATCATTATGAAGAACTTGGGAGATCCAAAAACCAAGATCTATCCCTCAACTATGAGGGGAGGTAAGGAACTGCCATCTAGCTCTGCACTTGATTCACCTTCTGTTTTGAGTAAGCTTGCGACACCTACACCTGCTTCTGCTATTCGTTCTGATATGTCGCATGTTATTGATGATGCCACTTCTGCTATGCATGATACTTATGAT
Source organism: Triticum urartu (assembly GCF_003073215.2). NCBI lineage: Eukaryota > Viridiplantae > Streptophyta > Magnoliopsida > Poales > Poaceae > Triticum > Triticum urartu. The sequence goes on from NC_053022.1 coordinate 299,565,558, forward strand.
GAAACTACCTCTATGTCTGATACTACTATGCCACTTAGTGATTTTCTCGATGAACAACTTGCTAGGCTAGAGAAATTGAAACTATTGAATCTGATGATACTGATGAAAGTGATGATGAAGAACCACTTGCCATTCCTAAGGGTTTTTTTTTATCAAGATGCTTCTTTAGCTATTTTAGCTTGCAGAAATAGAACTGAACTTAAAAGATTATTAGCTAAATGGAGTAAGCAATCTCTAAATGCTAGAATGAAACCTGACACTACTTTTGCTACTTCACCTATCTTTGTTACTGATAAGGATTATGAATTCTCTGTTGATCCTGATATAATTACTTTGGTTGAATCTGATCCTTTTCATGGTTATGAATTTGAAACTGTTGTGGCACATCTTACTAAACTGAATGATATAGCTACCCTCTTCACTAAAGATGAGAGAACTCTCTACTTTTACATCCTTAAAATATTTTCGTTCTCATTAAAGGGTGATGCTAAGATATGGTTTAATTCTCTTGATCCTGGTTGTGTGCGTAGTCCCCAGGATATGATTTATTACTTCTCTGCTAAATGTTTCCCTGCTCATAAGAAACAAGCTGCTTTAAGGGATATATATAATTTTGTGCAAATTGAAGAAGAGAGTCTCCCACAAGCTTGGGGGAGGCTTCTCCAATTACTTAATGCTTTTCCTGATCATCCTCTTAAGAAAAATGAAATACTTGATATCTTTTATAATGGACTAACCGATGCCTCCAGAGATTACCTGGATAGTTGTGCTCATTCTGTTTTCAGGGAAAGAACACCGGATGAAGCTGAAATTCTATTGAATAATATGTTGACAAATGAAAATAATTGGACACCTCTGGAGCCAATTCCTGAGCCTATTCCTAAACCAACTTCGAAGAAGAGGGGTATTCTATTTCTCAGTCCTGAAGATATGCAAGAGGCAAAGACATCTATGAAAGAGAAAGGTATTAAAGCTAAAGACGTTAAGAATTTACCTCCTATTGAAGAAATACATGGTCTTAATCTACCGCCTGTTGAAGAAACATATAATCCAAATCCATCACTCATTGAAGAAACTCATGGTCTTGATAACCCGGCACAGGTAGTAAAGGTAAATTCTCTCTATAGATATGATAAAGCTGAAATCCCATTTACTAAATTTGCTAGCCCATGCTTAGATGAGTTTGATAAATTTATGGCTAAGCAAGGAGACTTTAATGCTTATTTTGGTAGACAATTGAAATACAATTCAAATATGCTTGAACACTTCGGTGATTATATGGCTAATGTTAAAGGTGAACTTAAACTTATTAGTAAACATGCTTCTATGGTTACCACTCAAGTAGAACAAGTACTTAAAGCTCAAAATGATTTGCTCAATGAATTGAATAGTAAAGATAATGATTATGCTGTTAGAGTGGCTACTAGAACTGGTAGAATGACTCAGGAACCTTTGTATCCTGAAGGCCACCCTAAGAAAATTGAGCAAGATTCTCAGAGAAATAATATAGATGCACCTAGTTCTTCTAAAAAGAAGAAAAAGAAAAATGATAGGACTTTGCATGCTTCTAGTGATCCTATTATAGAAACACCTGAGAATCCAAATGATATTTCTATTTCTGATGCTGAAACACAACCAGGTAATGAAACTGAAACTAGTGATAATGTCAATAATAATGTTCATGATGATGCTCAACCTAGTAATGATAATGATATAGAAATTGAACCTGCTGTTGATCTTGATAACCCATAATCAAAGAATCAACGTTATGATAAGAAAGACTTTGTTGCTAGGAAACACGGTAAAGAAAGAGAGCCTTGGGTTCAGAAACCCATGCCCTTTCCTCCCAAACCATCCAAGAAAAAGGATGATGATGATTTTGAGCGCTTTGCTGAAATGATTAGACCTATCTTTTTGCGTATGCGATTAACTGATATGTTTAAAACCAATCCTTATGCTAAGTATATGAAAGATATTATTACAAATAAAAGAAAGATACTGGAAGCTGAAATTTCCACCATGCTTGCTACTTATAATTTTAAGGGTGGAATACCAAGGAAACTTGGAGATCCAGGAGTACCCACTATACTATGCTCCATTAAAAGAAATTATGTTAAAACCGCTTTATGTGATCTTGGAGCCGGTGTTAGTGTTATGCCTCTCTCTTTATATCGTAGACTTGATTTGAATAAGTTGACACCTACTAAAATATCTTTGCAAATGGCTGATAAATCAACTGCTATTAATGTCTGTATTTGTGAGGATGTGCCTGTTGTAGTTGCAAATGTTACTATTTTAAAGGACTTTGTTATTCTTGATATTCCCGAGGACGATAGTATGTCTATTATTCTTGGAAGACCCTTTTTGAATACTGCAAGGGCTGTTATTGATTGCACTAAAGGCAATGTCACTTTTCATGTTAATGTTAATGAGCACACGGTACACTTTCCGAGGAAACAACCTCAAGTTCATAGTATCAACTCTATTGGAAAAATTCCATCGATTATATTTGGAGGTTTTGAATTTCCTCTTCCTACTGTCAAGAAGAAATATGATATTCTTATTATTGGGGATGTGCATATCCCCGTTGAGGTAACATAGTGTTATTCGAAATTTCTCCGGTTCCATGTTATTCGGAATGAGTTCGTTAACAAGACTTGATAAACCTTGTTAGTGGATTCCTTTTGATGACCATGAGATGGATGAAACTAGAAGGCACAACCTTCTGTACCCCACTTTTACTTTCTGTTATTTATATTAAATAAAAATAAATATTTGTCTGTTATCTGATTATCCGTGCAATATAAAAATACCTCGAAAATAAAAGTTCTCAAATGCCCTAAAAATCAAATATGATTTTTTTTCTAGAATATTTGAGGATTTATGGAACTGAGAACACACCAGGGTGGCCAACCACCTGCCCATGAGGGTGGAGGGCACGCCCCCTGCCTCGTGGGTCCACGATGGCCCTCCTCCACTTATCCTTTCACCCATACACTCCTTCTTCCTCCCCCAAACACGAATAACCAGCTCAAACCCGAGTCCAAGCTCGTTTTGCTGCCATTTTCGATCTCCTTGCTCAAAGCACCTCTCACAAAACTGCTTGGGGAGATTGTTCCTTGGTATGTGACTCCCCCATTGGTCCAATTAGTTTTTGTTCTAGTGCTTTATTCATTGCAAATTTTTGCTGCTTAGGTGACCCTGTTCCTGAGCTTGCATGTCAAATTTATATGGTTCCAAGTAGTTTTGATGCATGATATAGGCCCTAGGCACTTGTAGGAGTAGTTGCTATCAATATTATTGAGTTTGGTTTACTTTTATTTTGAAGTTACTAAAAAAATTAGAATTTTTCAGAGGAAGAAAAATGCTTAGGAAAATGTTCCAAGGTGGTTCTTCAAGGAAGCAAGGACCCAGGCTTGCAATGCGTGATGCTGATGAAGAGCCACCAAGAGACGCTCCAGTGTGTCCTTGTGAGTTGCCTTCTGAAAATTTTATGGATCGAGCGGGAATAAAAGAAGAATTCAACGCATATTTGTGTAACGCTGATCTCATGAGCTTCGAGGAAGAGAAGTGCAGTCGGTATCATAATCTCACTAGTTCCTTTGTGAGGAGGTTTGAATTTTCAACTTCACGTAATTCTCCAACTATCCTGTTTGATCTTTATGATAAATCTAATACCATGGACTTAGAGGACCTTACCACTGCATGCAAACTTCCACAATGTGGTAGTATAAGGGATCCTCGCAAATCTGAATTTAGAGATTTTCTTGCTAATATAACTATGGGAGAATCTAGAGATATTACACAAGCTACCATAGGGAGCATTCACTTTCCAGCTATACATTATTTTGCTCTCTTCATAGGTAGATGCATAAATGGTAAAGATGAGGCATGTCACATGTGTGTCCCTGACCTCAGTATTCTTAGGAGTGCTGTGATAGGGGACAAATCTTATAATTTGGGAGCCATCATTGCAGGTAGGTTGCATCTTAATAGATTTAATGGAGATTTCTTTGGTGGAATTTATGCAACCCGCGTAGCTAATTTTCTTGGTATAGATGTACACGAAGATGATATTGAATTACCTCCTGCCTATCTAGATTTTAATGCTATGGTTCACCACCAGTTTGTCGAGAGGAACGAATCACCTCTCCAGTATCGACTAATCTTTGACAGACGTCGTGTTGTCCGTATTACTCTCCCTACTCCTGCTTTCTTTGATTATCAGGAAAGAGGAGGATATACTATTACCAGAGAGGAGGCAGATGAGTACGAGAGGAAGAGGAGGCTGCTCATCGCCACGCTGCAGCTCAGCAGGCGATAGCCGCTGCATCACAGTACGACCCCAGCTGCTATTATGGATATCAGCCAGGCCAGTCGTGGCCATAGACCAACTTAGGCCAAAAGCCTAAGCTTGGGGGAGTACGTATTTCCCACCGACATTACATTTATGTTCACACACTCATTGCTAGATGTCGGTGCTCATACTTTTTCATTGTATCATCCATGCTAGTTTATTTTCCTTTTTTATGCTCTCTTCTTGTGTGTTTAATAAACCTTAAGAAAAACCAAAAAAATTAGTTGTACCTTTTAATTAGTTTACTTTCCATGCTTGTAGTAGTAATTAAAAAGAAAACCCAAAAAGATTTCATGTTCTTCTTTTGCTTGTTGGGAGCTTTCCCGTGTAAATAGTTTTATTTCTTTTCTTTGGGGGTTGATAGGAGAAGACCATGATTAAATTGTTGAAGTGGCTCTTATATGCATAAATGTTGATCTGACAAAAGAGCCCGTATTGCCTTGTCTTCTCCTATTTATTGAATGCCTGCAGATTCCAGCTTAGTCCAATGCACGTGCACTATTATTATTATTCACATCGTTCGGTCGTGCAAGTGAAGGGCAATTATGATGATATATGATGGACTGGCTGAGATGAGAAAAGTTGGTATGAACTCGACCTCTTTTGTTTTTGTAAATATGATTAGTTCATCATTCCTGATTTAGCCTATTATGAATAAACATGCTTGCAATGACAACTAGATATCATAGTTTCTTGTGCCATGCTTGATTAGCTATGAGTTATAATGGTTTACCTTGCATGCCAACATTCTATTAAAATGGTTATGATGTGGTATGATAGGGTGGTATCCTCCTCTGAATGATTTAAGTGACTTGACTTGGCACATGTTCACGCATGTAGTTGAAACAAAATCAACATAGCCTTCACGATATTTATGTTCATGGTGGATTATATCCTACTCATGCTTGCATTCGGTGTTGATTAATTTTAATGCATGTTCATGACCGTTGTCGCTCTCTAGCTGGTCGCTTCCCAGTCTTTTGCTAGCCTTCACCTGTACTAAGCGGGAATACTGCTTGTGCATCCAATCCCTTAAACCCCAAAGTTATTCCACATGAGTCCACTATACCTACCTATATACGGTATCTACTTGCCGTTCCAAGTAAATTTCTATGTGCCAAACTCTAAACCTTCAAATAAATATCCTATTTTGTATGCCCGAATAGCTCATGTATCAACTAGGGTTGTCTGTATCTTCCATGTTAGGCGGGTTATTCTCGAGAGGAGTGGACTCCGCTCCTCACTCACGAGATAAATGGCTGGTCACCGTGATGCCCAGTCCCATGCTTTATGCAAACTAAATCAAAATAATTGCAAACAAAACTCCCCCTGGGACTCTTGTTAGTTGGAGGCACTCGTTGTTTCGAGCAAGCCATGGATTGATGCTTGTGGTGGAAGGGGGAGTATAAACTTTACCATTCTGTTTGGGAACCGCCTATAATGTGTGTAGCATGGAAGATAACGCCATCTCTTGGTTGTTATGTTAACAATGGAAGTATACCGCTCAAAATATTATTCACCTCTGTTTTAAAACCGAGCTCTGGCACCTCTACAAATCCCTGCTTCCCTCTGCGAAGGGCCTATCTATTTACTTTTATGCTGAGTCATCACCCTCTTATTAAAAAGCACCAGTTGGAGAGCACCGTTGTCATTTGCATTCATTATTGTTAGATTACATTGGGTATCACTTGACTGGATCTCTTTTACCATGAATTACAATGTCTAGTCAGTCCTTGGTCTTTAAAGGTGCTCTGCATTTATGTTTTGCGGTCGGGCTAGCGAGATACCATCCTGTTATATCATACTATGATTGTTTTGAGAAAGTGTTGTCATCCGAGTTTTATTATTATGGCTCGCTAGTTGATTATGCTATTGATATGAGTAAACTTGAGACCTATGTGTTATTGCAAATGTGGTTAGTTATAATCTTTGCTGAAAACTTGAATGCTGGCTTTACATATTTACAACAACAGGAGCAAACAGAGTTTGTAAAAGTTTTTCTTTATCACTTTCAGTTTGTCAACTGAATTGCTTGAGGACAAGCAAAAGTTTAAGCTTGGGGGAGTTGATACTTCTCCAACGTATCTACTTTTCCAAACACTTTTGCCCTTGTTTTGGACTCTAACTTGCATGATTTGAATGGAACTAACCCGGACTGACGTTGTTTTCAGCAGAATTACCATGGTGTTATTTATGTGCAAGAGCAAACGTTCTTGGAATGACCTGAAACTTCACGGAGACACTTTTCAGAAAATAAGAAAAATACCTACCAAAGATGAAGGCCAGGGGGGCCACCACCTTGCCACGAGGGTGGGGGGCGCGCCTGCCCCCCTAGGGCGCGCCCCCCTACCTCGTGGGCCCCCTGTTGCCTCTCTGACTCCAACTCCACCTCCATATATTGAGTTTCGGGGAGAAAAAATAAGAGAGAAGAAATCATCGCATTTTACGATACGGAGCCGCCGCCAAGCCATAAAACCTCTTGGGAGGGCTGATCTGGAGTCCGTTCGGGGCTCCGGAGAGGGGAATCCGTCGCCATCGTCATCATCAACCGTCCTCCATCACCAATTTCATGATGCTCACCGCCGTGCGTGAGTAATTCCATCGTAGGCTTGCTGGACGGTGATGGGTTGGATGAGATCTATCATGTAATCGAGTTAGTTTTGTTAGGGTTTGATCCCTAGTGTCCACTATGTTCTGAGATTGATGTTGCTATAACTTTACTATGCTTAATGCTTGTCACTAGGGCCCGAGTGCCATGATTTCAGATCTGAACCTATTATGTTTTCATCAATATATGAGTGTTCTTGATCCTATCTTGCAAGTCTATAGTCACCTATTATGTGTTATGATCTGTTAACCCCGAAGTGACAATAATCGGGATACTTAACGGTGATGACCGTAGTTTGAGGAGTTCATGTATTCACTATGTGTTAATGCTTTGTTCCGGTTCTCTATTAAAAGGAGACCTTAATATCCCTTAGTTTCCGTAAGGACCCCGCTGCCACGGGAGGGTAGGGCAAAAGATGTCATGCAAGTTCTTTTCCATAAGCACGTATGATTACATTCGGAATACATGCCTACATTATATCAATGAAGTGGAGCTAGTTCTGTGTCACCCTAGGTTATGACTGTTACATGATGAACCGCATCCGGCATAATTCTCCATCACTGATCCGTTGCCTACGAGCTTTCCATATATTGTTCTTCGCTTATTTACTTTTCTGTTGCTATTGCTATCATCACTACAAAATACCAAAAACATTGATTTTACTTGTAACATCCCAAATTTTCAATTTGGAATGTTATACATTAGATCATCATTTCATATCATGTTTTATTGCTTTCCGTTCCGTAATCCTCGAAATCCTAAGCAACTCAAGGACCCTCGGAGAGAGTTGGGGATTTCCCGGCTTTCATATTTGATTCCTTTATCAAATTTTGAAACGAGGATTTTGGTTCTAATTATTTTTCTCTCCGAAAATATTTCATATTAAAATACAAGAGAGGAGATAATATGACTTCTCCAAAATAAATGAAATATTGGAGGAAAAATACTAAAATCAAATATTTGTTCCATTTGGATTTTATTGCAATTTTGTTTGAATTAGAAAAATTGCACGTTTTCAAAATTGCATTTTAGGGCCAAGAAAATGTTCATCTCGTTCTAAATATTTTATTTAGACGGGGAATTTTTTTGGCATTTTTAGATTTTTATTTATTTTTTCTAGGATTTTATTTCCGTCGGCAAATTTTTTTAAAAAAAAATTCCCGCCCCCGACTGGGCCTAAAGCCCAGCCGAGCCAGGCCGGCCCGCCCGCGCCACCGCCTCCCTCGCCCGCGCCGCCGTGCCCGGCACGGACGTCGAGGAGAGTCCGGTCGGACTCCTCCCCGGCCGCCCCCTCGCCCAAGCAAGCCGCCGCCCCCGCCCCCTTTATAAGCCGCCACCCCTGCCGCCCAAACCGCCACCCCACCGCCGCCTGCCCCGCCGCCCCAAGCCGCAGCCGCCGCCGCCGCCTGCCTCGCCGCCGCCGCAGCCACAGCCGAGCCCCGCCGCCGCTGTTTGCTTCCGCCGCCACCGCCCCGCCGCCCGCACCCCGTCCTCGCCGGAGGTAGTCGCCGGATCCGCCGCCGGTTTTTCTTTCTAAAACCATTCGGTTTTTTAGAAAACCCTAGATTCGTTTTTTTCGGATCGCCGGTTTTTCTCGGTTCTTCTAGTTAGCGTACATTCGTCCGAACGTTCGTTTTAACGAATGGTTCTTCACCCGTTAGATACAACTAACGAACGCTCGTTGGTTAGTCTGTTCGTCACTTTTCTTTATCGGACCCGCGATTTTCTCTGATCGCGATTTCTGATCCGATCTTAGTTTCTGTTTATCTTTTCGCTCGTTAGTCGGAATCAGGCGATTCAAGCGCCTAGAGTTTCGTCTCGAAACCCTCTTTCCGTTTAACCAACTCAAATAAGTTTTCTCTATTGTAAAATTTGACCTAGTTTCAGATTAGTAAACGAAGCTTCTTTCTTTCGCCGTTTGAGTTTCGTTGCTCTGTTTGATTTGATTCTTTTTGCGAACCAGAGTTCTTAATTTGAACTTTCTGGTCGACCTCTTTTATTTGAGTTTTGCTTGTGCATCATTGCTTGTTACTTATGTATGCTATTGTTTGCTTGCGATAGAACACCCGGAGTGCGAAGCGTGCTACTACGAGTCCCTAGGTTTCGCAGATCATCAACAAGGCAAGTAACACTTTGATCATACCCCTTTATCACCCAGTTTTTATGCATTAGTTCCAATCCTCAAACATTGCATGATTAGGATGTCATTAACTTGTGGGTTGGGAAGTACTTGATGAGGTAGAACCTATTGCCCTGTTACATTCAAACCCTTTGGAGTTACTCTACGTGTTGCTTATATTATTATGCTATGCTATGCTTGTAGACGTGGTTTGGGTTTGAGTGAAATCCATGACAGATATGAGATTGTTAACTTAATCGTTCAACTTAAGGTGGCAACTTAATCAAACAACTGGGTGGATTAAGGCACCTAGAGTACCCAGTGTTGCCTGTATTTTTTCGGAAATCTCGGAGTACCCATGTGATCTTCCTATGGACCGCCACCCAGGCTTAAAGGGAACTGAGATGATTCATGCTAGAAACTTCCGTGTGCAGCCACAAGCTATTATGGGCTCTAGCATAGTTGAGTAAGTTACGTGAAGCTCTTGAAGAGGCAGATCAACAGGTAGTGGGATGTAGGTTTGGTATGGTCTGTCCGGAGTAGAGAGTTAATGTTTCTGAAAGACTGTGTCTCGGTCATCCGTTTCTCAAACACCCTGTAGTGCGAGAAATCCAACGGAGGAGATCGAGTCTTGTGGGGAAAAGTGTGCAAACCTCTGCAGAGTGTACAATCTAATCATGGTTAGCCGTGTCCCCGGTTATGGGAAATTCTTGAGTATCTAGTACTTGGGTTATCAAAAGTAACTCATCATGTTTAATTAATATTGTTGGGTTGTTAATCACTTCAATTGGGATTGAGTTGGAGGAACCTTCTCAATGATGTTTCAACTACCATGATAGTAAAATTAAAATCTATTCCTTTGTTGTAGGGAAAAATTGGCTTTTCACAAAAACTATAAACCATAGAGCTTTCCATCAGCCATATATGCATGTAGTGATAGCATTATTTTGTTCTTGCTCTACTATGTTACTTTGCCAGCATATTCCATGTGCTGACCCGTTTCGGGCTGCAACGTATTATGTTGCAGACTTTTCAGACGAGGAGTAAGGTTCGTTAGGTCGTTGCCGTGCAGCTCAGTTATGCCGTTGGAGTTGATGGACTCACTTTATCTTCCAAGCCTTCCACTGTTATCGTATTAGATGGCCTTAAGCCATATTATTGTAATAAGTTCTCTCTTGAGACATTCGATGTAATAAGTGTGTGATTGCTACTCTGTTATAAATCCTTTGAGTACTGTGTGTGTCAGCATTACCGATCCAGGGATGACACTGAAGCACAGAGACTTGACCATCTGAGGTCGGGTCGCTACATTACTACTGTTACCTTTTGTTACCATTATCACTACTATCATATTACTTTGCTACTAAACACTTTGCTGCAGATATTAAGTTTCCAGGTGTGGTTGAATTGACAACTCAGCTGCTAATACTTGAGAATATTCTTTGGCTCCACTTGTGTCGAATCAATAAATTTGGGTTGAATACTTTACCCTCGAAAACTGTTGCGATCCCCTATACTTGTGGGTTATCAGTAGGCCAATAAAAACCAGATTGCAATACCTTATGTGCAGTTCTATCTCCAGCATGGTGTCCTCCATAAGCTTCGGAGTGACACTTGCGTAGGATCTGTTCCTGTTCATGCTCAGGTACACAACGTCTAATAACACCATCTACTCCTTTATAAAGATGTGGGTCATCCCAAAAGTAATGCTTCAAATCATAGAAGAACTTTTTCTTTTGCTGGAATGTGAAACTAGGCGGTATAAACTTAGCAACAATGTAATTAGCATAATCAGCATACCATGGAGCAGTATGAGAAGCATTTATGACATTTAATTTCTCATCAGGAAAGCTATCATCAATAGGAAGTGGGTCATCAAGCACATTTTCTAACCTAGACAAGTTGTATGCAACGGGGTTCTGAGCTCCCTTTCTGTCAACGATATGTAAGTCAAATTCTTGTAGCAAGAGAACCCATCTAGTAAGTCTAGGTTTAGCATCTTTCTTTTCCATAAGATATTTAACAGCAGCATGATCAGTGTGAATAGTTACTCTAGAATCAACAATATAAGGTGTGAACTTATCACAAGCAAATACAACTGCTAAAAATTCTTTTTTAGTAGTAGCATAATTTCTTTGAGAATTGTCTAGGGTTTTACTAGCATATGGAATAATAATTAATTTCTTATCAACTCTTTGCCCTAGAACAACACCTACAGCATAATCACTAGCATCACACATAGTTTCAAAGGGTAAATTCCAATCAGGTGGCTGAACAATAGGTGCAGAGATCAATGCTTTCTTAAGAACTTCAAATGCTTCTACACAATCATCATAAAAAACAAATGGTATATCTTTTTGTAATAAATTAGTCAGAGGCCGAGAAATTTTTGAGAAGTCCTTAAAGAACCTCCTATAAAATCCAGCATGACCAAGGAAACTTCTTATACCTTTGATGTCCTTGGGACATGGCATCTTCTCAATAGCATCAACCTGTTGGGTAACGTAGTAATTTCAAAAAAATTCCTACGCACACACAAGATCATGGTGATGCATAGCAACGAGAGGGGAGAGTGTTGTCCACATACCCTCGTAGACCGAAAGAGGAAGCGTTAGCACAATGCGGTTGATGTAGTCGTATGTCTTCACGATCCGACCGATCCAAGTATCGAACGCACGGCACCTCCGAGTTCAGCACACGTTCAGCTCGATGACGTCCCGCGAACTCCGATCCAGCAGAGCTTCATGGGAGAGTTCCGTCAGCATGACGGCATGGTGACGGTGATGATGTTGCTACCGACGCAGGGCTTCGCCTAAGCACCGCTACGATATGACCGAGGTGGAATATGGTGGAGGGGGGCACCGCACACGGCTAAGGAACGATCACGAAGATCAACTTGTGTGTCATGGGGTGCCCCCTTGCCCCCGTATATAAAGAAGGGAGGGGGAGGTGCGGCCGGCCCCTAGGGGTGCGCCTGGAGGAGTCCTACTCCCACCGGGAGTAGGACTCCCCCCTCTTGCCTTGTTGGAGAAGGAAAGGGGAAGGGGGGAAGAGGAAAGGGGGGCGCCCCCCCCCCCTTCCTTGTCCTATTCAGACTAGGGGGGAGGGGCGCGCGGCCTGCCCTGGCCGGCCCTCCTCTTCTCCCTTAGGGCCCATGTAGGCCATTAACCCCCGGGGGGTTCCGGTAACCCCCCGGTACTCCGGTAAAATCCCGATTTCACACGGAACGATTCCGATATCCAAATATAGGCTTCCAATATATCAATCTTTATATCTCGACCATTTCGAGACTCCTCGTCATGTCCGTGATCACATCCGGGACTCTGAACAACCTTCGGTACATCAAAACACAAAAACCCTAATTACGATCGTCACCGAACTTTAAGCGTGCGGACCCTACGGGTTCGAGAACTATGTAGACATGACCGAGACATGTCTCCGGTCAATAATCAATAGCGGAACCTAGATGCTCATATTGGCTCCCACATATTCTACGAAGATCTTTATCGGTCAGACCGCATAACAACATATGTTGTTCCCTTTGTCATCGGTATGTTACTTGCCCGAGATTCGATCGTCGGTATCTCAATACCTAGTTCAATCTCGTTACCGGCAAGTCTCTTTACTCGTTCCGTAATACATCATCTCGCAACTAACTCATTAGTTGCAATGCTTGCAAGGCTTAAGTGATGTGCATTACCGAGAGGGCCCAGAGATACCTCTCCGACAATCGGAGTGACAAATCCTAATGTCGAAATACGCCAACCCAACAAGTACCTTCGGAGACACCTGTAGAGCACCTTTATAATCACCTAGTTACGTTGTGACGTTTGGTAGCACACAAAGTGTTCCTCTGGTAAACGGGAGTTGCATAATCTCATAGTCATAGGAACATGTATAAGTCATGAAGAAAGCAATAGCAACAAACTAAACGATCAAGTGCTATGCTAACGGAATGGGTCAAGTCAATCACATCATTCTCCTAATGATGTGATCCCGTTAATTAAATGACAACTCATGTCTATGGTTAGGAAACATAACCATCTTTGATCAACGAGCTAGTCAAGTAGAGGCATACTAGTGACACTCTGTTTTTCTATGTATTCACACATGTATTATGTTTCCGGTTAATACAATTCTAGCATGAATAATAAACATTTATCATGATATAAGGAAATAAATAATAACTTTATTATTGCCTCTAGGGCATATTTCCTTCAGTCTCCCACTTGCACTAGAGTCAATAATCTAGTTCGCATCGCCATGTGATTTAATACCAATAGTTCACATCACCATGTGATTAACACCCATAGTTCACATCGACATGTGACCAACACCCAAAGGGTTTACTAGAGTCAGTAATCTAGTTCACATCGCTATGTGATTAACACCCAAAGAGTACTGAGGTGTGATCATGTTTTGCTTGTGAGAGAAGTTTAGTCAACGGGTCTGCCACATTCAGATCCGTAAGTATTTTGCAAATTTCTATGTCAACAATGCTCTGCACAGAGCTACTCTAGCTAATTGCTCCCACTTTCAATATGTATCCAGATTGAGATTTAGAGTCATCTGGTTCAGTGTCAAAATTTGCATCGACGTAACCCTTTACGACGAACCTTTTGTCACTTCCATAATCGAGAAACATATCCTTATTCCATTAAGGATAATTTTGACCAATGTCCAGTGATCTACTCCTAGATCACTATTGTACTCCTTTTCCAAACTCAGGGCAGGGTATACAATAGGTCTGGTACACAGCATGGCATACTTTATAGAACCTATGGCTGAGGCATAGGGAATGACTTTCATTCTCTCTCTATCTTCTGCCGTGGTCGGGTTTTGAGTCTTACTCAACTTCACACCTTGTAACACAGGCAAGAACTCCTTCTTTGACTGTTCCATTTTGAACTACTTCAAAATCTTGTCAAGGTATGTACTCATTGAAAAACCTATCAAGCGTATTGATCTATCTCTATAGATCTTGATGCTCAATATGTAAGCAGCTTCACCGAGGTCTTTCTTTGAAAAAACTCCTTTCAAACATTCCTTTATGCTTTGCAAAATAATTCTACATCATCTCCGATCAACATTATGTCATACATATACTTATCAGAAATGTTGTAGTGCTCTCACTCACTTTCTTGTAAATACAGGCTTCACCGCAAGTCTGTATAAAACTATATGCTTTGATCAACTTATCAAAGCGTATATTCCAACTCCGAGATGCTTGGACCAGTCCATAGATGGATCGTTGGAGCTTGCATATTTTGTTAGTACCTTTAGGATCGACAAAACCTTCTGGTTGCATCATATACAACTCTTCTTTAATAAATCTTATTAAGGAATGCAGTTTTGTTTATCCATTTGCCAGATTTCATAAAATGCGGCAATAGCTAACATGATTTGGACAGACTTAAGCATAGATACGAGTGAGAAATTCTCATCATGGTCAACACCTTGTGAACTTGTCGAAAATCTTTTTGCGACAATTCTAGCTTTGTAGATAGTAACACTACTATCAGTGTCCGTCTTCCTCTTGAAGATCCATTTAATCTCAATGGCTCATCGATCTTTGGGCAAGTCAATCAAAGTCCATACTTTGTTATTATACATGGATCTCATCTCAGATTTCATGGCCTCAAGCCATTTCACGGAATCTGGGCTCATCATCGCTTCCTCATAGTTCGTAGGTTCGTCATGGTCAAGTAACATGACCTCCAGAACAGGGTTACCGTACCACTCTGGTGCGGATCTCACTTTGTTTTACCTATGAGGTTCAGTAGTAACTTGATATGAAGTTACATGATCATCATCATTAGCTTCCTCACTAATTGGTGTAGTAGTCACAGGAACAGATTTCTGTGATGAACTACTTTCCAATAAGGGAGCAGGTACAGTTACCTCATCAAGTTCTACTTTCCTCCCACTCACTTCTTTCGAGAGAAACTCCTTCTCTAGAAAGGATCCATTCTCAGCAATGAAAAACTTGCCTTCGGGTCTGTGATAGAAGGTGTACCCAAAATTTTCTTTTGGGTATCCTATGAAGATTTACTTCTCCGATTTGGGTTCGAGCTTATCATGTTGAAACTTTTCACATAAGCATCGCAGTCCCAAACTTTAAGAAACGACAGCTTAGGTTTCTCGCCAAACCATAGTTCATACGGTGTCATCTCCATGGATTTAGATGGTGCCCTATTTAACGTGAATGTAGCTGTCTCTAATGCATAACCCCAAAATGATAGTGGTAGATCGGTAAGAGACATCGTAGATCGCACCATATCTAATAAAGTACGGTTATGACATTCGGACACACCATTACACTGTGGTGTTCCAGGTGGCGTGAGTAGTGAAACTATTTCACATTGTTTTAACTGAAGGCCAAACTCGTAACTCAAATATTTTACCTCTGCGATCATATCGTAGAAACTTTTATTTTCTTGTTACGATAATTCTCCACTTCACTCTAAAATTCTTTGAACTTTTCAAATATTTCAGACTTGTGTTTCATCAAGTGGATATACTCATATCTGCTCAAATCATCTATGAAGATCAGAAAATAATGATACTTGCCGTGAGCCTTAACACTCATCGGACTGCATACATTAGTATGTATTATTTCCAATAAGTCAGTTGCTCGCTCCATTGTTCCGGAGAACGGAGTCTTAGTCATCTTGCCCATGAGGCATGGTTCGCAAGCATCAAGTGATTCCAAAAGTCCATTAGCATGGAGTTTCTTCATGCGCTTTACACCAATATGACCTAAACGGCAGTGCCATAAATAAGTTGCACTATCATTATTAACTTTGCATCTTTTGGTTTCAATATTATGAATGTGTGTATCACTACGATCGAGATCTAACGAACCATTTTCATTGGGTGTGTAGCCATATAAGGTTTTATTCATGTAAACAGAACAACAATTTATTCTCTTAAATGAATAACCGTATTGCAATAAACATGATCAAATCATGTTCATGCTCAACGCAAACACCAAATAACACTTATTTAGGTTCAACACTAATCCCAAAAGTATAGGGAATGTGCGATGATGATCATATCAATCTTGGAACCACTTCCAACACATATCGTCACTTCACCCTTAACTAGTCTCTGTTCATTCTGCAACTCCCGTTTCGAGTTACTACTCTTAGCAACTGAACCAGTATCAAATACCGAGGGGTTGCTACGAACACTAGTAAGATACACATCAATAATATGTATATCCAATATACCTTTGTTCACTTTGCCATCCTTCTTATCCGCCAAATACTTGGGGTAATTCCGCTTGCAGTGACCAGTCCCTTTGCAGTAGAAGCATTTAGTCACAGGCTTAGGTACAGACTTGGGCTTCTTCAATTGAGTAGCAACTTGCTTGTCGTTCTTCTTGAAGTTCCCCTTCTTCCCTTTGCCCTTTTCTTGAAACTAGTGGTCTTGTCAACCATCAACACTTGATGCTTTTCTTGATTTCTACCTTCGTCGATTTCATCATCATGAAAAGCTCAGGAATCATTTTCGTCATCCCTTGCATACTATAGTTCATCACGAAGTTCTACTATCTTGGTGATGGTGACTAGAGAATTCTATCAATCACTATTTTATCTGGAAGATTAACTCCCACTTGATTCAAGCGATTGTAGTACCCAGACAATCTGAACACATGCTCACTGCTTGAGCTATTCTCCTCCATCTTTTAGCTATAGAACTTTTTGGAGACTTCATATCTCTCAACTCGGGTATTTGCTTGAAATATTAACTTCCATTCCTGGAACATCCATATGATCCATGACGTTCAAAACGTCTTTGAAGTCCCGATTCTAAGCTGTTAAGCATGGTACACTAAACTATCAAGTAGTCATCATATTGAGCTAGCCAAACGTTCATGACGTCTGCATCTGCTCCTGCAATAGGTCTGTCACCTAGCGGTGCATTAAGGACATAATTCTTCTATGCAGCAATGAGGATAAACCTCAGATCACGGATCCAATCCGCATCATTGCTACTAACATCTTTCAACTTAGTTTTCTCTAGGAACATATCAAAAATAAAACAGGGGAGCTAAACGCGAGCTATTGATCTACAACATAGATATGCTAATACTACCAGGACTAAGTTCATAATAAATTAAAGTTCAATTAATCATATTACTTAAGAACTCCCACTTAGAAAAACATCCCTCTAATCTTCCAAGTGATCATGTGATCCAAATCAACTAAACCATAACCGATCATCACGTGAAATGGAGTAGTTTTCAATGGTGAACATCATTATGTTGATCATATCTACTATATGATTCACGCTCGACCTTTCGGTCTCAGTGTTCCGAGGCCATATCTGCATATGCTAGGCTCGCCAAGTTTAACCCGAGTATTTCTGTGTGTGCAAAACTGGCTTGCACCCGTTTTATGTGAACGTAGAGCTTATCACACCCGATCATCACGTGGTGTCTCGGCAGGACGAACTTTGGCAACGGTGCATCCTCAGGGAGAACACTTTACCTTGAAATTTAGTGAGAGATCATCTTATAATGCTACCGCCGAACTAATCAAAATAAGATGCATAAAAGATAAACATCACATGCGATCAATATAAGTGATATGATATGGCCATCATCATCTTGTACTTGTGATCTCCATCTCCGAAGTACCATCATGATCACCATCGTCACCGGCGCGACACCTTGATCTCCATCGTAGCATCGTTGTCGTCTCGCCAATCTTATGCTTCCACAACTATCGCTACCGCTTAGTGATAAAGTAAAGCATTACAGCGCGATTGCATTGCATACAATAAAGCGACAACCATATGGCTCCTGCCAGTTGCCGATAACTCGGTTACAAAACATGATCATCTCATACAATAAAAAATAGCATCATGTCTTGACCATATCACATCACAACATGCCCTGCAAAAACAAGTTAGACGTCCTCTACTTTGTGTTGGGGAACGTTGCAGAAAACAAAAAAATTTCTACTCGTTTCACCAAGATCATCTAGGAGTTCATCTAGCAACGAGTCATCTAATGCATCTACATACCTTTGTAGATTGCGCACGGAAGCGTTCAAAAGAACGGTGATGATGTAGTCGTACTCGACGTGATCCAAATCACCGATGACCAGCGCCGAACGGACGGCACCTCCGCGTTCAACACACGTACGGGACGGGAGACGTCTCCTCCTTCTTGATCCAGCAAGGGGGGAGGAGAGGTTGATGAAGATCCAGCAGCACGACGGCGTGGTGGTGGATGCAGGGCGTCACAGAAGCAGGGCTTCGCCAAGACTACGAGGGAGAGACGCAACGGGGAGAGAGGGAGGCGCCAGGGGCTGGTGTGAAATCCCTCCTCTCCCCCCCACTATATATAGGGGTGCCAAGGGGGGGCGCCGGCCCTAGTAGATGAGATCTACTAGGGGGGGCGGCGGCCAAGGGGAGGTTTCCCTCCCCCCAAGGCACCTAGGGGTGCCTTCCACCACATGGACTCTTCCATGGTGGAAACCCTAGGCGCATGGGCCTAGTAGGGCTGGTGCCCTTGGCCCATGTAGGCCAAGGCGCACCCCTACAGCCCATGTGGCCCACCGGGACAGGTGGCCCCACCCGGTGGGCCCACAGGACCCCTCCGGTGGTCCCGGTACAATACCGATAACCCCGAAACTTGTCCCGATGCCCGAAACAGCACTTCCTATATATAATTCTTTACCTCCGAACCATTCCGGAACTCCTCGTGACGTCCGGGATCTCATCCGGGACTCCGAACAACATTTGGGTTACTGCATATACATATCTTCACAACCCTAGCGTCATCGAACCTTAAGTGTGTAGACCCTACGGGTTCGGGAGACAAGCAGACATGACCGAGACGACTCTCCGGTCAATAACCAACAGCGGGATCTGGATACCCATGTTGGCTCCCACATGCTCCACGATGATCTCATCGGATGAACCACGATGTCGAGGATTCAATCAACCCCGTACGCAATTCCCTTTGTCTATCGATATGTTACTTGCCCGAGATTCGATCGTCGGTATCCCAATACCTCGTTCAATCTCGTTACCGGCAAGTCACTTTACTCGTACCGTAATGCATGATCCCGTGACCAGACACTTGGTCACTTTGAGCTCATTATGATGATGCATTACCGAGTGGGCCCAGTGATACCTCTCCGTCATACGGAGTGACAAATCCCAGTCTTGATCCATGTCACCCAACAGACACTTTCGGAGATACCCGTAGTCTACCTTTATAGTCACCCAGTTACGTTGTGACGTTTGGCATACCCAAAGCACTCCTACGGTATCCGGGAGTTACACGATCTCATGGTCTAAGGAAAAGATACTTTGACATTGGAAAACTCTAGCAAACGAACTATACGATCTTGTGCTATGTTTAGGATTGGGTCTTGTCCATCACATCATTCTCCTAATGATGTGATCTCGTTATCAATGACATCCAATGTCCATAGTCAGGAAACCATGACTATCTGTTGATCAACGAGCTAGTCAACTAGAGGCTTACTAGGGACATGTTGGTGTCTTTCATTCACACATGTATTACGATTTCCGGATAACACAATTATAGCATGAATAAAGACAATTATCATGAACAAGGAAATATAATAATAAAGCTTTTATTATTGCCTCTAGGGCATATTTCCAACAAGTCTCCCACTTGCACTAGAGTCAATAATCTAGTTACATTGTGATGAATCGAACACCCATGGAATTCTGGTGTTGATCATGTTTTGCTCTAGGGAGAGGTTTAGTCAACGGATCTGCTACATTCAGGTCCGTATGTACTTTACAAATATCTATGTCTCCATTTTGAACACTTTCACGAATGGAGTTGAAGCGACGCTTGATATGCCTGGTCTTCCTGTGAAACCTGGGCTCCTTGGCAAGGGCAATAGCTCCAGTGTTGTCACAGAAGAGAGTCATCGGGCCCGACGCATTGGGTGACTCCTAGGTCGGGTAATGAACTCCTTCACCCAGATTGCTTCATGTGCTGCCTCCGAGGCTGCCATGTACTCCGCTTCACATGTAGATCCCGCCACGACGCTCTGCTTGCAACTGCACCAGCTTACTGCCCCACCATTCAAAATATACACGTATCCGGTTTGTGACTTAGAGTCATCCAGATCTGTGTCGAAGCTAGCGTCGACGTAACCCTTTACGACGAGCTCTTCGTCACCTCCATAAACGAGAAACATTTCCTTAGTCCTTTTCAGGTACTTCAGGATATTCTTGACCGCTGTCCAGTGTTCCTTGCCGGGATTACTTTGGTACCTTCCTACCAAACTTACGGCAAGGTTTACATCAGGTCTGGTACACACATGGCATACATAATAGAACCTATGGCTGATGCATAGGGGATGACGCTCATCTCTTCTATATCTTCTGCCGTGGTCGGACATTGAGCTGAGCTCAATTTCATACCTTGTAACACAGGCAAGAACCCCTTCTTAGATTGATCCATATTGAACTTCTTCAATATCTTATCAAGGTATGTGCTTTGTGAAAGACCTATGAGGCGTCTCGATCTATCTCTATCTTGATGCCTAATATATAAGCAGCTTCTCCAAGGTCCTTCATTGAAAAACTCTTATTCAAGTAGGCCTTAATGCTGTCCAAGAGTTCTATATCATTTCCCATCAAAAGTATGTCATCTACATATAATATGAGAAATGCTACAGAGCTCCCACTCACTTTCTTGTAAACGCAGGCTTCTCCATAAGTCTACGTAAACCCAAACGCTTTGATCATCTCATCAAAGCGAATGTTCCAACTCCGAGATGCTTGCACCAGCCCATAAATCGAGCGTTGGAGCTTGCACACCTTGTCAGCATTCTTAGGATCGACAAAACCTTCCGGCTGCATCATATACAATTCTTCCTTAAGGAAACCATTAAGGAATGCCGTTTTGACGTCCATTTGCCATATCTCATAATCGTAGAATGCGGCAATTGCTAACATGATTCGGACGGACTTTAGCTTCGCTACCGGCGAGAAAGTCTCATCGTAGTCAACCCCTTGAACTTGTCGATAACCCTTAGCGACAAGTCGAGCTTTATAGATGGTCACATTACCATCCGCGTCTGTCTTCTTCTTAAAGATCCATTTATTTTCTATGGCTCGCCGTTCAACGGGCAAGTCAGTCAAAGTCCATACTTCGTTTTCATACATGGATCCTATCTCGGATTTCATGGCTTCTAGCCATTTGTCGGAATCCGGGCCCGCCATCGCTTCTTCATAGTTCGAAGGTTCACTGTTGTCTAACAACATGATTTCCAAGACAGGGTTGCCGTACCACTCTGGTGCGGAACGTGTCCTTGTGGACCTCGAATTTCAGTAGGAGCTTGATCAGAAGTATCTTGATCATCATCATTAACTTCCTCTCTAGTCGGTGCAGGCACCTCAGGAACATTTTCTTGAGTTGCGCCATTTTCCGGTTCAAGAGGTAATACTTCATCAAGTTCTACTTTCCTCCCACTTACTTCTTTCGAGAGAAACTCCTTCTCTAGAAAGGATCCATTCTTGGCAACAAAGATCTTGCCTCGGATCTGAGGTAGAAGGTATACCCAACAGTTTCTTTGGGTATCCTATGAAGACGCATTTTTCCGACTTTGGGTTCGAGCTTTTCAGGTTGAAGTTTCTTGACATAAGCATCGCATCCCCAAACTTTAGAAACGACAGCTTAGGTTTCTTACCAAACCACTAATTCATACGGTGTCGTCTCAACGGATTTCGACGGAGCCCTATTTAAAGTGAATGCGGCAGTCTCTAAAGCATAGCCCCAAAATGACAGCGGTAGATCGGTAAGAGACATCATAGATCGCACCATATCCAATAGAGTGCGATTACGACGTTCGGACACACCATTACGCTGAGGTGTTCCAGGCGGCGTGAGTTGTGAAACTATTCCACATTTCCTTAAGTGCGTGCCAAATTCGTGACTCAAATATTCTCCCCCACGATCTGATCGTAAGAACTTGATTTTCCTGTCACGTTGATTCTCAACCTCACTCTGAAATTCCTTGAACTTTTCAAAGGTCTCAGACTTGTGTTTCATTAAGTAGACATACCCATATCTACTCAAGTCATCAGTGAGGGTGAGAACATAACGCCACCGCGAGCCTCAACGCTCATTGGACCGCACACATCAGTATGTATGATTTCCAATAAGTTGGTTGCTCGCTCCATTGTTCCTGAGAACGGAGTCTTGGTCATTTTACCCATGAGGCATGGTTCGCACGTGTCAAATGATTCATAATCAAGAGACTCTAAAAGTCCATCTGCATGGAGCTTCTTCATGCGTTTGACACCTACGTGACCAAGGCGGCAGTGCCACAAGTATGTGGGACTATCATTATCAACCTTACATCTTTTGGTATTCACACTATGAATATGTGTAGCATTACGCTCGAGATTCATTAAGAATAAACCATTCACCATCGGAGCATGACCATAAAACATATCTCTCATATAAATAGAACAACCATTATTCTCGGATTTAAATGAGTAGCCATCTCGAATTAAACGAGATCCTGATACAATGTTCATGCTCAAAACTGGCACTAAATAACAAATTAAGGTTTAAAACTAATCCCAAGGTAAAGTAGAGGTAGCGTGCCGACGGCGATCACATGACCTTGGAACCATTCCCGACGCGCATCGTCACCTCGTCCTTTGCCAGTTCTCCGCTTATTCCGCAGCCCCTGCTTTGAGTTACAAATTTGAGCAACTGCACCGGTATCAAATACCCAGGAGCTACTACGAGCACTGGTAAGGTACACATCAATTACATGTATATCACATATACCTTTTGTTGCCGGCCTTCTTGTCCGCTAAGTATTTAGGGCAGTTCCGCTTCCAGTGACCGCTTCCCTTGCAATAAAAGCACTCAGTCTCGGGCTTGGGTCCATTCTTTGGCTTCTTCCCGGCAGCTTGCTTGCCGGGCGCGGCAACCTCCTTGCCGTCCTTCTTGAAGTTCTTTTTACCCTTGCCTTTCTTGAACTTAGTGGTTTTATTGACCATCAACACTTGATGTTCCTTCTTGACTTCTACCTCCGCTGATTTCAGCATTGAGAACAACTCAGGAATGGTCTTTTGCATCCCCTGCATGTTGAAGTTCATCACAAAGCTCTTGTAGCTTGGTGGAAGCGACTGGAGGATTCTGTCAATGACCGCATCATCCGGGAGATTAACTCCCAGCTGAGACAAGCGGTTATGCAACCCAGACATAGTGAGTATGTGCTCACTGACAGAACTATTCCTCCATCTTACAGCTGAAGAACTTATCGGAGACTTCATATCTCTCGATCCGGGCATGAGCTTGAAAAACATTTTCAGCTCTTCGAACATCTCATATGCTCCGTGTCTCTCAAAACGCTTTGGAGCCCCGGCTTAAGCTGTAAAGCATGCCGCACTGAACGAGGGAGTAGTCATCAACACGTGTCTGCCAACGTTCATAACGTCTTGGTTCTGTGGGACGGGATGCTTCACCTAGCGGTGCTTGTAGGACATAATCTTTCTTGGCAGCTATGAGGATGATCCTCAGGTTCCGGACCCAGTCCGTATAGTTGCTGCCATCATCTTTCAGCTTGGTTTTCTCTAGGAACGCGTTGAAGTTGAGGACTACGTTGGCCATTTGATCTACAAGACATATTGCAAATTTTAGACTAAGTTCATGATAATTAAGTTCATCTAATCAAATTATTAATGAACTCCCACTTAGATAGACATCCCTCTAGTCATCTAAGTATACATGATCCGAGTTAACTAGACCGTGTCCGATCATCACGTGAGACGGACTAGTCAACGTCGGTGAACATCTTCATGTTGATCGTATCTTCTATACGACTCATGCTCGACCTTTCGGTCTTGTGTTCCGAGGCCATGTCTGTACATGCTAGGCTCGTCAAGTCAACCTAAGTGTTGCATGTAAATCTGTCTTACACCCGTTGTATGTGAACGCGAATCTATCACACCCGATCATCACGTGGTGCTTCGAAACGAACTGTCGCAACGGTGCACAGTTAGGGGGAACACTCTTGAAATTATTATGAGGGATCATCTTATTTACTACCGTCGTTCTAAGTAAACAAGATGCAAAAACATGATAAACATCACATGCAATCAAATAATAGTGACATGATATGGCCAATATCACATAGCTCCTTTGATCTCCATCTTGGGGCTCCATGATCATCTTGTCACCGGCATGACACCATGATCTCCATCATCATGATCTCCATCATCGTGTCTCCATGAAGTTGCTCGCCAACTATTACTTCTACTACTATGGCTAACGCGTTTAGCAATAAAGTAAAGTAATTTACATGCGTTTCTCAATGACACGCAGGTCATATAAAAAGACAACTCCTATGGCTCCTGCCGGTTGTCATACTCATCGACATGCAAGTCGTGATTCCTATTACAATAGCATGAACATCTCATACATCACATATAGATCATTCATCATTCATCACAACTTTGGCCATATCATATCACAAAGCACTTGCTGCAAAAACAAGTTAGACGTCCTCTAATTGTTGTTGCAAGTTTTACGTGGCTGAAGTAGGGTTCTAGCAAGAACGTTTTCTTACCTACGTGAAAGCCACAACGTGATTTGTCAACTTCTATTTACCCTTCATAAGGACCCTGTTCATCGAATCCGCTCCAACTAAAGTGGGAGAGACAGACACCCGCCAGCCACCTTATGCAACTAGTGCATGTTAGTCGGTGGAACCGGTCTCACGTAAGCGTACGTGTAAGGTTGGTCCGGGCCGCTTCATCCCACAATACCGCTGAAGCAAGAAAAGACTAGTAGCACGGCAAGAAAGTTGACAAATCTACGCCCACAACTAATTGTGTTCTACTCGCGCAAGAAGAACTACGCATAGACCTAGCTCATGATGCCACTGTTGGGGAACGTTGCAGAAAACAAAAAATTTTCCTACTCGTTTCACCAAGATCATCTAGGAGTTCATCTAGCAACGAGCATCTATGCATCTACATACCTTTGTAGATTGCGCACGGAAGCGTTCAAAAGAACGGTGAGATGTAGTCGTACTCGACGTGATCCAAATCACCGATGACCAGCGCCGAACGGACGGCACCTCCGCGTTCAACACACGTACGGGACGGGAGACGTCTCCTCCTTCTTGATCCAGCAAGGGGGAGGAGAGGTTGATGAAGATCCAGCAGCACGACGGCGTGGTGGTGGATGCAGGGCGTCACAGAAGCAGGGCTTCGCCAAGACTACGAGGGAGAGACGTAACGGGGAGAGAGGGAGGCGCCAGGGGCTGGTAAATCCCTCCTCTCCCACTATATATAGGGGTGCCAAGGGGGGGGGGCGCCGGCCCTAGTAGATGAGATCTACTAGGGGGGGCGGCGGCCAAGGAGGATTCCCTCCCCCCCAAGGCACCTAGGGGTGCCTTCCACCACATGGACTCTTCCATGGTGGAACCCTAGGCGCATGGGCCTGGGGCTGGTGCCCTTGGCCCATGTAGGCCAAGGCGCACCCCTACAGCCCATGTGGCCCCCCGGGACAGGTGGCCCCACCCGGTGCCCGGACCCTTCCGGTGGTCCCGGTACAATACCGATGACCCCGAAACTTGTCCCGATGGCCGAACAGCACTTCCTATATATAATTCTTTACCTCCGGACCATTCCGGAACTCCTCGTGACGTCCGGGATCTCATCCGGGACTCCGAACAACTTTCGGGTTACGCATACTAATATCTCTATAACCCTAGCGTCACCGAACCTTAAGTGTGTAGACCCTACGGGTTCGGGAGACATGCAGACATGACCGAGACGACTCTCCGGTCCAATAACCAACAGCGGGATCTGGATACCCATGTTGGCTCCCACATGCTCCACGATGATCTCATCGGATGAACCACGATGTCGAGGATTCAATCAACCCGTATAGCAATTCCCTTTGTCTATCGATATGTTACTTGCCCGAGATTCGATCGTCGGTATCCCAATACCTCGTTCAATCTCGTTACCGGCAAGTCACTTTACTCGTACCGTAATGCATGATCCCGTGACCAGACACTTGGTCACTTTGAGCTCATTATGATGATGCATTACCGAGTGGGCCCAGTGATACCTCTCCGTCATACGGAGTGACAAATCCCAGTCTTGATCCGTGTCAACCCAACAGACACTTTCGGAGATACCCGTAGCTACCTTTATAGTCACCCAGTTACGTTGTGACGTTTGGCATACCCAAAGCACTCCTACGGTATCCGGGAGTTACACGATCTCATGGTCTAAGGAAAAGATACTTGACATTGGAAAACTCTAGCAAACGAACTATACGATCTTGTGCTATGTTTAGGATTGGGTCTTGTCCATCACATCATTCTCCTAATGATGTGATCTCGTTATCAATGACATCCAATGTCCATAGTCAGGAAACCATGACTATCTGTTGATCAACGAGCTAGTCAACTAGAGGCTTACTAGGACATGTTGGTGTCTATTCACACATGTATTACGATTTCCGGATAACACAATTATAGCATGAATAAAGACAATACATGAACAAGGAAATAAATAACAAGTTAGACGTCCTCTCACTTTGTTGTTGCAAGTTTTACGTGGCTGCTACGGGCTTAGCAAGAACCGTTCTTACCTACGCATCAAAACCACAGCGATAGTTTGTCAAGTTGGTGTTGTTTTAACCTTCGCAAGTACCGGGCGTATCCACACTCGATTGAACTAAAGTTGGAGAAACTGACACCCTCCAGCCACCTGTGTGCAAAGCACGTCGGTAGAACCAGTCTCGCGTAAGCGTACGCGTAATGTCGGTCCGGGCCGCTTCATCCAACAATACCACCGAACCAAAGTATGACATGCTGGTAAGCAGTACGACTTATATCGCCCACAACTCACTTGTGTTCTACTCGTGCATATAACATCAACGCATAAAACCTGGCTCGGATGCCACTGTTGGGTAACGTAGTAATTTCAAAAAATTTCCTACGCAGACGCAAGATCATGGTGATGCATAGCGACAAGAGGGGAGAGTGTTGTCCACATACCCTCGTAGACCGAAAGCAGAAGCATTAGCACAACGCAGTTGATGTAGTCGTACGTCTTCACGATCCAACCGATCCAAGTACCGAACGCACGGCACCTCCGAGTTCAGCACACATTTAGCTCGATGACGTCCCGCGAACTCTGATCCAGCAGAGCTTCACGAGAGAGTTCTGTCAACACGACGGCATGGTGACGGTGATGATGTTGCTACCGACGCAGGGCTTCGCCTAAGCACCGCTACGATATGACCGAGGTGGAATATGGTGGAGGGGGCACCGCACACGGCTAAGGAACGATCACGAAAATCAACTTGTGTGTCATGGGGTGCCCCCCTGCCCCCGTATATAAAGGAGGGAGGGGGGAGGTGCGGCCGGCCCCTAGGGGTGCGCCTGGAGGAATCCTACTCCCACCGGGAGTAGGACTCCCCCCTCTTGCCTAGTTGGAGAAGGAAAGGGGAAGGGGGAAAGAGGAAAGGGGGCGCCCCCCCCTTCCTTGTCCTATTCGGACTAGGGGGAGGGGCGCGCGGCCTGCCCTGGCCGGCCCTCCTCTTCTCCCTTAGGGCCCATGTAGGCCCATTAACCCCCGGGGGGTTCCGGCAACCCCCCGGTACTCCGGTAAAATCCCGATTTCACACGGAATGATTCCGATATCCAAATATAGGCTTCCAATATATCAATATTTATGTCTCGACCATTTCGAGACTCCTCGTAATGTCCGTGATCACATCCGAGACTCCGAACAACCTTCGGTACATCAAAACACAAAAACCCTAATTAAGATCGTCACCGAACTTTAAGCGTGCGGACCCTACGGGTTTGAGAACTATGTAGACATGGCCGAGACATGTCTTCGGTCAATAACCAATAACGGAACCTGGATGCTCATATTGGCTCCCACATATTCTACGAAGATCTTTATCGGTTAGACCGCATAACAACATACGGTGTTCCCTTTGTCATCGCTATGTTACTTCCCCGAGATTCGATCGTCGGTATCTCAATACCTAGTTCAATCCCGTTACCGGCAAGTCTCCTTACTCGTTCCGTAATACATCATCCCGCAACTAACTCATGCAAATCATAAAGTGACATGATATGGCCAATATCATCTTGCGCCTTTGATCTCCATCTTCGAGGCGCAGCATGAACACCATCATCACCGGCATGACACCATGATCTCCATGATCATGATCTCCATCATCGTGTCTTCATGAAGTTGCCTCGCCAACTATTACTTCTACTACTATGGCTAACGGTTAGCAATAAAGTAAAGTAATTACATGGCGTTTGCATTGACACGCAGGTCATAAATAAATTAAGACAACTCCTATGGCTCCTGCCGGTTGTCATACTCATCGACATGCAAGTCGTGATTCCTATTACAAGAACATGATCAATCTCATACATCACATATGTCATTCATCACATCCTTTTGGCCATATCACATCACATAGCATACCCTGCAAAAACAAGTTAGACGTCCTCTAATTGTTGTTGCATGTTTTACGTGGCTGCTATGGGTTTCTAGCAAGAACGTTTCTTACCTACGCCAAAACCACAACGTGATATGCCAATTTCTATTTACCCTTCATAAGGACCCTTTTCATCGAATCCGATCCGACTAAAGTGGGAGAGACAGACACCCGCTAGCCACCTTATACAACTAGTGCATGTCAGTTGGTGGAACCTGTCTCACGTAAGAGTACGTGTAAGGTCGGTCCGGGCCGCTTCATCCCACGATGCCGTCGAATCAAGATAAGACTAGTAACGGCAAGTAAATTGACAAAATTGACACCCACAACAACTTGTGTTCTACTCGTGCATAGAAACTACGCATAGACCTAGCTCATGATGCCACTGTTGGGGATCGTAGCAGAAATTTAAAATTTTCTACGCATCACCAAGATCAATCTATGGAGTAATCTAGCAACGAGGGGAAGGGGAGTGCATCTACATACCCTTGTAGATCGCTAAGCGGAAGCGTTACAAGAACGCGGTTGGTGGAGTCGTACACGCAGCGATTCAGATCGCGGTCGATTCCGATCTAAGCGTCGAACAACGGCGCCTCCGCGTTCAACACACGTACAGCCCAGTGACGTCTCCCGCGCCTTGATCCAGCAAGGAGAGAGGGAGAGGTTGGGGAAGACTCCGTCCAACAGCAGCACGACGACGTGGTGATGGTGGAGGACCGTGGCACGCCAGTAGGGCTTCGCCAAGCACTGCAAGAGACGAGGAGGGAGAGGGGTAGGGCTGCGCCAAGAGGGGGAGAGAGACTCGTGTGTTGTGCAGCCCCAAATCCTCCACTGTATGTAGGGGCAAGGGCAAGGGGAGGCGCCCTAGGGTTTTCCCCTAGGGGGGGCGGCCAGGGCATATGGGATCTCCCCCTTGGGTGACTTGGCCCCCAAGCCAGGAGGTGGGAACCCTAGATGGGGCGCCCCAAACCCCCTGGTCACATGGGAATAGGTGAGGGGGCGCACATCCCCTTAGTGCGCTGGTTTGCCCCCTTCCGTTGGCCCATGAAGCCCCCCAACACTTGCCGGGGCTCCCGAAACACCTTTCGGCCATGCTGGTCATCACATAGTACCTCCGGAACACTTCCGAACTCCAAAACCCTTCGTCCAATATATCAATCTTCACCTCCGGACCATTCCGGAACTCCTCGTGATGTCCGGGATCTCATCCGGGACTCCGAACAACATTCGGTAACCATGTACATACTTTCTCTATAACCCTAGCGTCATCGAACCTTAAGTGTGTACACCCTACGGGCTCGGGAATCATGCAGACATGACCGAGACATCTCTCTGGTCAATAACCAACAGCGGGATCTGGATACCCATGTTGGCTCCCACATGTTCCACGATGATCTCATCGGATGAACCACGATGTCAAGGATTCAGTCAATCCCGTATACAATTCCCTTTGTCTACCGGTATAGTACTTGCCCGAGATTCGATCGTTGGTATCCCGATACCTTGTTCAATCTCGTTACCGGCAAGTCTCTTTACTCGTTCCGTAACACATCATCCCGTGATCAACTCCTTGGTCACATTGTGCACATCATGATGATGTCCTACCGAGTGGGCCCAGAGATACCTCTCCGTTTATACGGAGTGATAAATCCCAGTCTTGATTCATGCCAACCCAACAGACACTTTCGGAGATACCCGTAGTGCACCTTTATAGCCACCCAGTTACGTTGTGACGTTTGGTACACCCAAAGCATTCTTACGGTATCCAAGAGTTGCACAATCTCATGGTCTAAGGAAAAAAATACTTGACATTAGAAAAGCTTTAGCAGACGAACTATACGATCTTGTGCTAGGCTTAGAATTGGGTCTTGTCCATCACATCATTCTCCTAATGATGTGATCCCGTTATCAATGACATCCAATGTCCATGGTCAGGAAACCATGACCATCTATTGATCAACGAGCTAGTCAACTAGAGGCTTACTAGGGACATGTTGTGGTCTATGTATTCACACATGTATTACGGTTTCCGGTTAATACAATTATAGCATGAACAATAGACAATTATCATGAACAAGGAAATACAATAATAACCATTTTATTATTGCCTCTAGGGCATATTTCCAACAGTTACTTCTTGGAGAGTGGTGTCTCCTAGATTGGCTAGGTGTCACTTGGGAGCCTCCGACAAGATTGTGGAGTTGAGCCAAGGAGTTTGTAAGGGCAAGGAGATCGCCTACTTCGTGAAGATCTACCGCTAGTGAGGCAAGTCCTTCGTGGGTGATGGCCATGGTGGGATAGACAAGGTTGCTTCTTCGTGGACCCTTTGTGGGTGGAGCCCTCCGTGGACTCGCGCAACCATTACCCTTTGTGGGTTGAAGTCTCCATCAACATGGATGTACGATAGCACCACCTATCGGAACCACGACAAAAACATCCGTGTCTCCAATTGCGTTTGAATCCTCCAAACCCTTCCCTTTACATTCTTGCAAGTTGCATGCTTTACTTTCCGCTGCTCATATACTCTTTGCATGCTTGCTTGAATTGTGTTAAGATTGCTTGACTTGTCCAAAGTTGCTAAAATCTGCCAAGAACTAAAATTAGGAAAATGCTAGATTTTTATTTGGTCAAGTAGTCTAATCACCCCCCCCCCTCTAGACATACTTTCGATCCTACAGATGACAAGGGTCGCGGGGACGGCGCCGCGAGCAAGGGCAAGGAAGACGGCCGCGAAGGCGGAGCCGCGCCCGAGGACGTCGACGAGGGGCGCGGGGAGGGGACCGGCGATGGGGACGGTGAGGCCTGCCCGGAGGACACGGCGAGGCCGGAACCGTTGAAGCTGGGCACCGGGAAGGGTGGCGCGGCGCGCGGTCGCTTGGCCGGGGGGAGGGAGGCACGGGGCACGGTGCAAGCCCGTGCCTTGTGACCGAAGAACCCGCACCGCCGGCAACGGATGTCCTTGCGACATTCCACGAGCGGATGGCCAGGGAAGAGGCAGCGGGGGCACCAGCCACCGACCAGGGAGTGGGGGCGGCACGGACGGGGGCGAGGCTGCCGCGGACGCTTTCGGCGGTGGTCCCGGGCCGCCTGCCATGGCTCCTCCAACAGCGGGGCGACGCGGTGAACCTTCGACCGCGGTCCGGGCCGGCGAGGCGGAGGGCTGGCCTGGAGGTCGCCGGCAAAGGGGGCTGGGGAGGCAAGGAGGGCGTCGCGGTAGGAGGATGCCACGGAGCTAGATCCAGTGGAGGAGGGTCTTGAGGCAAGCCAGCGCGGCACCGGGTGCTGGCCGCCAGGGGGAGGGGAGATGTCCATCGAGGGCCGGGGAGGCGGCCGGTGAGAGGCAGTGGGTGGCCGCGGGGGCTGGAGTGGCCACCGGCGCGGCTATAAAGGAGTAATGACATAGGAATTCAATGGTAGATTCTCGAGCAACCATCTCTCCGGTATGTATAAGATCGACCGATCGCACGCGTGCATCGGAGATTGGAGGAGTATGAGACCTCCAATCAGCGATGATCCGGTGTGTGACGACATTCACGACAATGATGGTGAAGGCGGTGGTGAATACGCAAGAGGTTGCGACTACACCGTGGACTAGGTTTGGCATTAGAGAGCTGCCACATCAAACCATTCATAATTTCAGGTTGCTAAATTAAAGTCCTAATCAGCTCAGTGAAATTATAACGTGGAAAAAAAACCTGAATAAAACAGAGTCGCACACACAATATATAAAATCCATTACAGAATTCAAGTAGTACGTAGCAAATTTAGTTGTCAGCGTGTCACTAGGGTGCTGCATTACAGTTATTATACATATACTGGTATTAAAAAGACACAATTTCAAAGTTGCAGATACCACTGGAGTCTGGATAATAGTATCGTCAAGTCATGAAGGAAAAATATTAAAATAAAAAACCTGGTGAAACTGTCATGTGGGAATGTGGCATGGACAATGTCAGGTTGCTCGGTTGCCCTTGGCACTGGAGCGTGAGGCCCGCTGGAGATGCGGCTTGCCGGAGTAGTGCTCCTTGACGTTGAGCTTGGTTAACAGGGTCACGGAGCAGACGTCGCACCACACGTTCATCTCCCCGGCGGCGCAGCCCACCTTGTTCCGATGCTTCCTCCCCTTCTCGTGCTGCTTGAGGTGAACCGCCGTCATGCACCGCACGTCGCACACGCCGCACACCACGGAGGGCTTCTTGAACGCGGACGCCGGCTTGGCCGCCGCCCTCGGCTGAAGTCGGGGCCTGCTGCTGGACGGGGCGTGTTGAGCGGCAGGTGTGGGAGCGTGCTGCCGCGCGCTCGGCGACGGCGCCGGCTGGTACTGCATCCCCGGTGGTTGCGCTTGGGTCGGTGCCGGCTGGTACTGCATCTGCGGGGCTTGCGCTTGCGCAGGCTCCGGCTGCTGGTATTGCATCTGCGGTGATTGCGCTTGCGTCGGCGCCGGCGGGTACTGCATCTGCCGCGGCTGCGCCTGGTATTGCTGTTGCAGTGACTGCCCTTGCGCCGCCTGCTGCCGCCTAGGCTGTGGTGGCGGGTATTGCTTCTGCGGTGGCTGTGCCTGCGGCGCCGCCGCCTGGTACTGCTGCGTCTGCGGTGGCCGCGCCTGATACTGCCTCTGCGCCTGCTGCGCCTGCGCCGGCGGCGCCTGATACTGCCTCTGTGCTTGCTGCGCCGGCGCCTGATACTGTCTCTGTTGTGGCTGCACCTGGTGCTGCCTGTGCGGTGGCTGCGGCCCAGACTGGTGTCTCTTCTGTGGCGGCTGGCACACGCCGGGGAAGCCTGGAGGCGGTCCGGTAGCCAGCCTCTTGTTCCACTGGCATTGTGCAGGTGCAGGTGGAGGTGGCCGCGGCGGCTGCACCTGAATGAAGAGGAAACAAAATATCTGAGGCGAACAATAATAGAGATCTTGACAGAACAAATTGCAGAGCAGATTGCAGAGACATTTTTCTCTAAATTAACTACTCACAGATAATGAAACATACAAACTGATGCAGATGATTCATTAGTAGTACGAGTTTATGGATTAATTGAATCTGGAAAACATGATAGGTTGAGTTTCTCCACCCATTTAGTTGATTTCACTTCTGTCCCAGCCAGAGATGTGATATATGGTTATACAGTTCCTCTACAGCTTACCCGATGTATTTGGCATCAACATTTGTGACTAAAATCTGATGCGATGACATTCATTGTGGGTGTAAATTACAGTTTTGCTAAAACACATCTAGATAAATAAGCAATTAAAAACCATACTTTCAATAATGGATAAAATCCCAAACTGCATTCGCAAAAAAAAATCTCCCAAACTGAAACAAAGGATCGTTTCGAAACAGGTTTTCAAAGATAAAGCAACGATCAAGGTCCAAACATTACCTATGCACAAGTCTGAAAAATAAGCGAAAAAACAAATAAAATGTAAGCAAAAAGAATCCTCTCGACATCCTTACAGTTGTACCTTCTAGCTACGGAAGAGGCACGAATACCGTACTAACTAGCACTGTGATGTGAAGCTAATCCATAGTTTTCATACCATATACGAGATGTCGTAAACACACATGAAAACTAACTGCTCACGCGAGGAGGAAACGAATCAAATTTAAAACTTAGGAGTTATACCATGTTAAGAGGAATACAATCGAGATGCAAATCCATGTCGCTGTGCAGCAACATGTTGAAAAAGATATAGCACTATATTTTAAATTTTAAATAAAACAATATCGCACTGCTAACCTGTGGGGGAGGAGCGGGGTTCCTGAAGATGGCCATGCAGTCCTGTTGGCCGCCGCGCACCTGGCCTGCCGTACCAAAGTTGGCAATGGCAACCCCCTCCTGGTCTTCCTCTTCCACCTTGATGGCCGCATAGATCGGCATTGCGGGATCGGAGTATTTCATGGACTCAAAGCGGATGCGGAGTGGTTGTTTTTCAGGATGTGAAGCAGTGAGAGCGTGAACACAGACAATGTGGTTAATTAGTGGGAGCTATATGACTTTGAAGATGAGAGGGAGGAGAGGGGATATAATGATTCCTAGCGTTGGTTCACATCACACATTATGTGTGTTTGGCTAAAAGATATTTTTGCTGCTGTCTCCCACATGATGCCGTTTCTAATTAGAGGGGTGGGGGGTGGGGGGAGATCTAGAGAAACTATCTTTTAGTATGTCTATTTATTAGAAACAACATGTAAAACTGACTTCTATTAGAGGGGGGAAAAATAGTAGCATACTAGTATATCTATTTATTGTAAAACTGACTCCTAATGCGACGGTTCATGTTAAGACATGTCACCTTAAAAAGAACAGTACTCATGATATTTGCTTAAAAGGCACCTCCAAAATACATGTCCCCAAGTGAAAATATGTCTATTTGTGAAAATACTCGCACATTAGTGAAAAAGATGTCTGTTATGGATAGTCAAAAGATGTCTCTTCATAGAAATACACGTCCCGTAATGAAAAGAGGTCCGTCCCTTGGTGAAAAATGTCTCTTCATGAAAATATGTACTCCCTTCATTTTTATTTACTACACGTATTAGCTGTGACCTAAGTCAAACGTAATGAGGTTTGACCAAGTTTATAAAAAAATAGTAGTACAAACTATCAAAATAATAAATATATATGAAGCGATTTTATTATTATTAAATGTTCATTCTAATGGTATTGATTTGGTATTGTGAATGCTCGTAATTTTCTAAATAAAGTTCATACAACATTACAAAGTGTGACTTGAAACAGAGTTATACAAATGAAGATAGTATTAGAAAGAATGTAAAGAAGTATAATAACTGTTAGATTAATATGTCATCAGTTTATAACTCCGCAAAAGTGCGGCCATTAAAATTGCCTTAATTGTGGCAAAAAAATTGATGTACAAAAAATTGACATTTTAGTTTGCACTTGAACTTCGCAAGTCCATACTTAAAAAAATGTGAACTTGTACATGCATATTTTAAAATAAATTTACTAAAACCCTTTAATGATACCCGCAGCAAAGCACAGGGTTTACACTAGTATGCTACTATTTTTTTAAAAAAGTTTAAGCTTAGCCACCGCGTATCTATTGCTGGAATTTTAATCTATTTTGGATCAGCCCAACAATCAGTTTCAGAATTCCTAATTAATTCTAAAGGCCCACTCATCTCATTCGTGCATTGCTAGTTTGGTAGGAGTTGGACCTCCTTATAAAGAAGGTTGTTTCCCACATATATGAGCATGAGAACAAGAGGGACATTCACGCGTGCTCCTCCGCCGCCCGCTTTGCCACGCCTCGTCACGGCGTGCCGCGGGTTGCGGGGAATGAGCCGAAACCCCACCTCTTTGAGACACCGGTACAAATGCTATTTGCCTTCACTCTGCTAGATTGCACGACTTGTTTCATCTCTACTATAATAATCATATTTTATTTACTGTTTCTGTTAATAAAATCATACGGTAAATTGCTCACATTTCCAACATCTACTTGTATGTAACAATTAAAGCTAGGGTTTCTCCTTCGCCACCATCTCCTCTGTCGGCTACGTCGGTGTGGGTATGCGGGCATGACCCGTCTACCAATCGGGCCCGTCATTTCCCCCTCTCCGGGTCGTGCAATATAGTCTCCAAGCCTCGCCCTTGTTTCGATGATGCTTACTCGTATCATCGGGAGACATAGTGTCTTCAAATCTGCTTCTTCGGGTCTGGATTTTTTTAGTACATTTGTTTTGATCAAATTGTCTTGCGGAGTGAACAATGTGGTTGTACATCTTGGTCCCTTGGCTTCAGTTCCGAACCACGAAGGTTTGCCAGTCTGGCCTAATCGGAGAGCGTGTGTTCTCCGACTCCATTTGGCCGGAACTGGGGCATTCTACAAGCCCTCTCTACCGTTTTGTTCTTTGGGGCGACGATTTGCTACGCACATCAAGGTTGACAACATCTTTTGATCTACATCGACGACTTTTCGGTTGTTGCTTTTTATAAGCTCCTATGTTTAAACATGTTTGCTCGATTGAGACGAAGGTCCAAAGGAGCCTCAGGAAGAAGAAGACTTGGGCAACCAAGAAGATTTGGATGTATTTTTTAATTTATGTAAGGATTGTGATATTTTTTAAGGGTTTGTGCTAATTAATTTATGGCCTTTGGCCTTTTACAGAAAAAATACGCTTATACTCCCTCCGTTCCAAAAAAAAGTGACTCAGCTTTAGTACAAAGTCGGGTCATTTATTTTGGGACTGAGGAAGTAGTATATAACAATTACAATAACATAAAAGCTGCTCAGCTTAAGTGGGCCGACATATCAAAAGCCTATTACTTCCCGCGGTCTAGTCAGGCCTCCTAACACGAGTCCTAAATTGGGCCATGGGACCGCGGGCGCGGCATACCCAAATCGCAGTTTCCGGAAGTTTCCATGGTGTTCTAGGCTGTTAGGTCGAAACTCTCCCCCTCTTTCCGTCTCCCAGAAAGTTCGATCGAATCTCACCGTGTTGCGTTCCACGCACATTCCACCTCTGCTGCCTGCTCGCTACCCGTTCTGAGGGTTCGAAATCCCCAAATCTTCTCGCGGATCAGCGGGGGCCGTCGGCGACGAGCGCGAGGAGGACATGTCCTACCTGCTGCCACACCTGCACTCGGGATGGGCGGTGGACCAAGCCATCCTCGCCGAGGAGGAGAGGCTGGTCATCATCCGCTTCGGCCACGATTGGGACGAGACATGCATGCAGGTACGGGCCATCGATCCCCTGACGAACCCTACCTTTCAGTAATCGATTGCGTCTGGACTTACGCCGGGTGAATTGTTTAGAGTCGAGTCGATATTGGATTTGGTCGTAGCCTTGTAGGGGTCATGGATTCGTGAAATTTCGCTGATTGGGTTTACGGATACTGATAGATTAGGTAGGGTTTAGGGATCAGAATCACCCAAGATCCGAGTCTCTTGCTGATACTTACAAGAACTGTGGCTTCCTAGGCACTCTCCAACTGTCCATCCTAGTGAACGTGCCATCAGCATTTTCCTCGTCAAAGCCTCAAAAAACACATGGACGTTGTGTCTGGACTTACGCTGGATCAATTGTTTGGAGTCGATATTGGATTTGGTTGTCGGGGTCATGGATTCATGAAATTTGAACGGTTGGGTTTACGGATACTGATAGTTTAGACAAGGTTTAGGGATTAGAATATAAGAACTGTGGTTCCCTAGGTACTGTCCGAGTGTCCATGCTAGTGAATGGGCCTGCAGCTCATAGCCTCTTTAGTCTCTACAGCAAGAGCAGAAGTGCATGGGATGTGGTGCACAAGTTTTCTAAACAAAACTGAAAACAAAAGCACTATGACCTGTCCTATACCTGAGTAACCTGACAGCACAACCCTGACAAAGTTGAGCTGTGGAGGTCCATGAGCAACTTGTTTTGATGTTTCATGCAAAAAATAAAATAACCATTGTCTGTTATTGATTGCAGTTTCTGCTAATCCACCTTATTGAATCCATTCTGACTCGCTGCTTGTTCATGTCCAGATGGATGAAGTGCTATCAGGTGTGGCTGAGACCATAAAGAACTTTGCAGTGATCTACCTTGTTGACATCACCGAGGTTCCTGATTTCAACACCATGTACGAGTTGTATGACCCGTCCACGGTGATGTTCTTCTTCCGGAACAAGCACATCATGATTGATCTTGGGACAGGAAACAACAACAAGATCAACTGGGCCATGAAAGACAAGCAAGAGTTCGTCGACATTGTGGAGACTGTGTACAGGGGAGCCCGGAAGGGCCGTGGTCTGGTGATTGCTCCAAAGGATTACTCCACCAAGTACCGTTACTAAGCCACTTGTGTCTGGCTGCTCATGTGCTATTTCTAGCGTATTCTGTCTGGTAAAATGTCTGATCACCGGTTAGGCCGGTGACCATTGATGCGAACTGTGAAGTATGCCAGCTTATCCAGTGTTGTATCTTGGCATCTCATAAGCATCTGTAAAATCCTTGATGATTGTTCGAAATGCTCGACACAGAATATGTTGGCATGGGTATGACCAATAAAACTAGTACTCCTTTATTTTGTGTTGCTGAATCCTATTTTGTGTTTTGATTCTTCCTTTCTTTTTGGGTTCCGATGATTGCCACACGTGTGGTGTATCGGATAGTTGTGCCACACGTCTCGTGTGGCATGGACAGCAACCAGCCCACACACCTATGTGTGGGCAAAACAACTAATGTCCATATACATCTTTTTTTCCCTCCTGAACCCTCTCACATGCGTGCGTGTGGGCGAAGTTGATAACGTTCACATGCCCGTATGTCAGGCCTCGTACCTTTCTGGTCCCGCACGCGACGCGTGACGCCCACCGCGCGCCCGTAGTTGCCATGGTCCAGACCCTCGTCCATGTTCGGTTATCTGCAGTTGCCATGTCGCTGAACTACGGTTGCCATGTCGGACAACTGCAGTTGTCATGGTTGCTCAACTGCAGTTGCCATGTATGGTCTGATCTAATGTAGTTGCCATGATTTCATAACTTTAGAAGTTGCCACATACTAACACTAGGCAGTTAACATTTCCGTTCTTTTTTGATGAACGTTCTTGTAGATTGATTCCACGCACTGGAATCTTCATGTGTGTGTTTTTAACACCACAGGAATCTTCATGTTGGTAACACCTCGCTGAGATTGTGTTTCATCTAGAGCACATGTCGCCATGGGTTCCTGAAGCATTGATCTGCCGTGCTAATAATTATTGACTGTTCTCTTTTGCTCAAGATTGCCTACACGTGAGCGTATGCAATACTGTTAATTAGGCTTGATTGTGTTGTCGATTCACAAAGCTCCAATTTAACGGAGAAAGGTGAATATCGTAGCTCGTAGTTGTACTGATCACGACCTAGTAATTTATCTCTTGAACCATACAGGAGAGTTGTATTCGTAATTTATCTCTTGAACCATATAAGAGAGTTGTATTCATTGAACCACACAGGAGAGTTGTATTCGTAATTTATCTCTTGAACCATATAATTTTGTTTTACGAAATTGTGCTAAAAAACACTAATTTTTTTCATATTTTTTTTGCAAAAAACACTGCTTGCTCGTTTGAACCGTTTTAAGTGCATTTATGACAAGGGGGGCCCGCATCCGTCAACGTGGCAGCACTATTCACACGGCAACGCCGTTAGACGGTGTTACACGCCGCTGGCGCACCGGTTCGAGCCGAGCGGGTCAAACACCCCCGAAGCGGTGCAGGCCCACCCCCAGCCCTCACTCTCTCTTTGTACTAAACGTTGCTCCGCCGCCCTCTCCCACATCCCCGACCGCCGTCGCCGCTGCGTCGCCATGGTGTCCTGGTCTGATGACGCCAGCAGCGACAACTCTCACCAGTACGCCGACTCAGCTTCGGACGAGGGCATCATCAAGGTGAGTTGCTCGAGCTCAAGCTAGGGTTAGGGTTAGGGTTGCGATTTGGGGATTTTTCTGTTGAGCCTTGATTTGAAGTTTTGTTGCCTTTTCTTTGCACCTCCAGATCCCTGAGACCATGGATGACTCCGATTTCGAGGGCACTCAACCTGACGTTTTGTGCAATGAACACTCCCTGCCAGCAGAGAGGCTTGTTGCTTTCCAGGGCATCCATACTGGCAGGAGGTTCCTTGCTTGTGCTGTGAAGGTATGTGCCAAATTTATGCTAATCTGGTCATTATTTAGTACTAACTTTATAGTTAGCAGATCTGGTGTGCTAGTTGTTCAGTGAGGTAATTGTTTATATGTGAGCATATGCACATTATTGTCAGCAGATCTGCCATGTTAGTTAGGTTGTTAATTAGTTATGTATTTTCTGTGATAGTGGTGGGTTAGTAAGGTCATTGTTTATATGCCAGTATGTGCATAGGGTTGGGGGCACTGATTGAGACTTGTTACTTTATAGCATGTGGATTAGTGAGCACTGTAATTGTTCAACTCACTGTGTCATATAGCTACCTCATACCTGTTTTTTAACTCATTGTGTTACTTTATAACTGTTTGTTACTTTATAGCATGTGGATTAGTGAGCACTTTACACCATTTGTTACTTTATAGCATTGTGTTACAAGTAACACATGTTTAACACTAATATTACAGGAGGGAAAAAACTGTGGGCTGGTTGAATGGGTTGATCCAATTTGGCCAGCTACAATGGAGAATGCATTGACCAAGTTGTGGGATAAGTATGAAGAGTGCAGAAGGAGCAAGATTGAGGACAATCTGGAAAGCTCATTTGTTGTTCACAACCTGACACAACAGAAGATCAAGCTGCAGGCAAGTTATGAGAGGTTGGTTGAAGATGTCAACGGCCTCTTGGATGCCCAAGAGCAGAGGGCTCAGATGGAGAGAGGTAAGATGCAGAACAAACCTGATGAGAGCAAGCTACAGGAGAAGTATGGCATGCTCAAGAACCTGACAGTTGCTCAAGCCAATGTCATTAGGAACATGAAGTTGAAGCTTGCTAAAGAGAAGATTAAGTTGCAGGCCCACATTGATGAGCTTGAGAAGGTTGTGGAGCAGACCAAGCTGAAGCTGAATGGGATTAAGGCCATCTTAGATGAATGAGCAGTATAATGTAATATGCTGCTTATTAGTACCACCAGCATGGTTATGGGATGATGAGTACTATAATTATGGTTATGTAATGACTACTATTAGATGAATGATCTAGTAATATCTGAAATATGGTTATGTAATGTACCTATTTAGCATTAAGCACTATCCTGTAATATGGTACTTATTAGTTATGGTTATGTATGGATCTTCTAGTTATGTAGACTCGCTTGGTTGGAGCAGACCAAGCTGAAGCTAAATCTGATGTTGTTGGTTGGTTTTGTCAATGCCGAGAGACCCTAGACTCACTTGCTAGTTTTGTCGATGCTGAGAGACCCTAGACTCACTTTGGTGGGTTTTGTCGATGCTGAGAGACCCTAGACTCACTTTGGTGGGTTTTGTCGATGACGAGAGACCCTACACTCACTTGGTTTGGTTTATCGACGCCGAGTGACCCTAGACTCACTTTGGGGTTTTTCGACGCCGAGTGACCCTAGACTCACTTTGGTGGGTTTCTTGACGCCGAGTGACCCTAGACTCACTTTGGGGGTTTTCGATGCCGAGTGACCCTATACTCACTTTGGTGGGTTTCTCGACGTCGAGTGACCCTAGACTCACTTTGGTGGGTTTCTGAGTGACCCTAGACTCACTTTGGTGGGGTTTTCGACGCCGAGTGACCCTAGACTCACTTTGGTGGGTTTTTCGATGCCTAGTGACCCTAGACTCACTTTGGTGGGTTTTTCGACGCCGAGTGACCCTAGACTCACTTTGGTGGGTTTTTCGACGCGGAGTGACCCTAGACTCACTTTGGTGGGTTTTTCGACGCCGAGTGACCCTAGACTCACTTTGGTGGGGTTTTCGACGCCGAGTGACCCTAGACTCACTTTGGGGGTTTTCGACGCCGAGTGACCCTAGACTCACTTTGGGGGTTTTCGACGCCGAGGGACCCTAGAATCATAGTAAGCATCATCATCACCAGAATCACCAGCATCACAACCAACAAACTAAACATCTAGTCCATCCAAAGGCAACATA
This sequence comes from Triticum urartu, assembly GCF_003073215.2. Classification (NCBI taxonomy): domain Eukaryota; kingdom Viridiplantae; phylum Streptophyta; class Magnoliopsida; order Poales; family Poaceae; genus Triticum; species Triticum urartu. Next base: position 299,607,714 of record NC_053022.1, read on the forward strand.
TAAAATAAACATCCAAGACAGCCAACATTGTCAAGTTCTCACATCCATCCATGCCAACATTTAAGATAAACATACAAGTTCTCACAGCCAATAATGGTTCAAAGCCAACATAGGCATCATAGGTTCTGAATGTTGGGGAACGTAGTAATTTCAAAAAAAAATCCTACGCACACGCAAGATCATGGTGATGCGTAGCAACGAGAGGGGAGAGTGTTGTCCACGTACCCTCGTAGACCGAAAGCGGAAGTGTTAGCACAACGCGGTTGATATAGTCGTACGTCTTCATGATCCGACCGATCAAGTACCGAACGTACGGCACCTCCGAGTTCAGCACACGTTCGGCCCGATGACGTCCCTCGAACTCCGATCCAGCCGAGTGTTGAGGGAGAGTTTCGTCAGCACGACGGCTTGGTGACGATGTTGATGTTCTACCGACGCAGGGCTTCGCCTAAGCACCGCTACAGTATTATCGAGGTGGACTATGGTGGAGGGGGCACCGCACACGGCTAAAGATCAACTTGATCAATTGTTGTCTATATGGGGTGTCCCCCTGCCCCCGTATATAAAGGAGCAAGGGGGGTGCGGCCGGCCAGGGAGAGGGCGCGCCAGGAGGAGTCCTACTCCCACCGGGAGTAGGACTCCCCCCTTTCCTAGTTGGAATAGGATTCGAGAGAAGGAAAGAGAGAGGGGAAGAAGGAAAGAGGGGCCCGGCCCCCTTGCCCTAAACCAATTCGGTTTGGGCCTTGGGGGGGGGGTGCCCCACTCTCCCCTTGCTTCCCTCTATTTCCACTAAGGCCCATGTAGGCCCATTAAGCCCCCGGGGGGTTCCGGTAACCTCCCGGTACTCCGGTAAAATCCCGATTTCACCCGGAACACTTCCGACATCCAAACATAGGCTTCCAATATATCAATCTTCATGTCTCGACCATTTCGAGACTCCTCAGCATGTCCTTGATCACATCCGGGACTCCGAACAATCTTCGGCACATCAAAACATATAAACTCATAATATAACTGTCATCGTAACGTTAAGCGTGCGGACCCTACGGGTTCGAGAACTATGTAGACATGACCGAGACACTTTTCCGGTCAATAACCAATAGCGGAACCTGGATGCTCATATTGGCTCCCACATATTCTATGAAGATCTTTATCGGTCAAACCGCACAACAACATACGTTGTTCCCTTTGTCATCGGTATGTTACTTGCCCGAGATTCGATCGTCGGTATCTCAATACCTAGTTCAATCTCGTTACCAGCAAGTCTCTTTACTCGTTCTGTAATACATCATCCCGCGACTAACTCATTAGTTGCAATGCTTGCAAGGCTTAAGTGATGTGCATTACCGAGAGGGCCCAGAGATACCTCTCCGACAATCGGAGTGACAAATCCTAATCTCGAAATACGCCAACCCAATAAGTACCTTTGGAGACACCTGTAGAGCACATTTATAATCACCCAATTACGTTATGACGTTTGGTAGCACACAAAGTGTTCCTCCGGTAAACGGGAGTTGCATAATCTCAGTCATAGGAACATGTATAAGTCATGAAGAAAGCAATGGCAACATACTAAACGACCGGGTGCTAAGCTAACGGAATGGGTCATGTCAATCACATCATTCTCCTAATGATGTAACCCCGTTTATCAAATGACAACTCATGTCTATGGTCAGGAAACATAACCATCTTTGATCAACGGGCTAGTCAAGTAGAGGCATGCTAGTGACAATCTGTTTGTCTATGTATTCACACATGTATTATGTTTCCGGTTAATACAATTCTAGCATGAATAATAAACATTTATCATGATATAAGGAAATAAATAATAACTTTATTATAGCCTCTAGGGCATATTTCCTTCACTGGAAGCCAACAAAGGCATAATCTAGTTGAAAGCCAACAATGGCATCATAGGTTCTGAAAGCCAACAATGGCATAATCTAGTTCACAACCAACACAAAGGCGTCACAAGCCAACAAAGACAGAGGCATCTAGTTCCCAGAAGCATAGAAGTACTCTTTCAACTTGTATGAAGAAGTCCTTTTTCTTCCACTCTGTCTTAGAGCTTGAAAGGTTGACCTGTTTCCTGCAGCAGAGGTAGAGGTTGTACCAGCAGTGGTAGCTTTCTTCCTGGGAGACCTCCTTGGAGGAGCAGCAGGTGTAGTGGCAGCAGGTGTAGCTTTCTTCCTGGGAGACCTCCTTGGAGGAGCAACTGGTGTAGTGGCAGCAGGTGTAGGAGCAGTAGTTGATGGAGATGGCCTCTTCCTTGCTGGTGCAGCAGTAGATGAAGATGGCCTCTTCCTTGGTGGTGCAGCAGTTGTAGATGCATTTTTTGTTGAAGTAGAAGCCTGTGACCTGTTTGGCTGCATTTCAAAAACAATTAAGGCTTGTGAGTTACAATGGAGACAAAAATAAAGAGAATTGAGGTGCTACTATAACTTACCTGATGTTGGTTTATTCTCAAAGCAAGAGCTGGCTTGAGTGGCTTGGAGCAAACATTGTATCTATGCCCTACAAGTTTGCAGTTGCTGCAAGTAATAGATGCCATCCTAGATGTATCTCTTGGTGCTAGCTTCTCAAATTGGTTTTTCCTCCTCTTTGTCTGTTGCTTCCCAACCTTGTCTTTAAATACTGGAGGCTCTATGTCCTGAGTTCTTGTCCTTGGCCACAGGTTAGGTCCAGGCACAGGAAATATGATATGTACAAATGCTTTTTTATACATTTCTTTTTTGAAGAAATCAGCCACAAAGTCCTCTGGCTGCAACTTGGCTTTCACTATTGCAGAAACTGCATGATGGCAAGGCATAGAAGTCATATCCCATTTCCTACATCCACATGTTCTGTCCAACAAGTTCACTGAGTAGGTGTTTTCTCCACTAGTCACTTGGTAAATGTTAGGACCAGCCATCAAAGTCTGGCACCACCTTGAGTTGTACTTTGTCTCCTCTAACATTTCAGCATAGGTAGGGAAAATCTCTCAGTTTGTTGTCTCTGTCTTTGTTCTATTCTTGTTAAATTTGACCATCAATTTTGTCCTAATTCCTTCTATCATGGTCACTATTGTCTTGCCTCTGACATCTAATATCATTTTATTAAACACCTCACTGATGTTGTTAACTACCAGGTCAGTTTTGTAATTAAAATCCATAGCATGCCTAGCCCAAGTATGAACATGTATTTTGTGAAGCCATGTCCAAGCAGTCTTACATTCTCTTTTCAAAGCATTCATTGTATCAAGGTGTTCATTCTCAGTATAAGAGTAGCTAGCTACATCCATGTGTTTCTTTAATTCATCACCTCTAAAACCAGCAGTTTGGAAATTCTGATAGATATGTCTAAGCCAGAATCTTTATGGAAAATTGGGGAAAACATGGTTTATTGCATTTAAAAGCCCCTGTTTGAAACAATGGGAAATAAAGCTAAGCATTGGTCCTATGAAACAATGAAATAATGAAGCTAGAGCAATGTGCATATGAAACCAAGAAATCTAGTGCAATATTGTATGAGAAGAGAAGTTTACCTTCTGCCTATCAAAGATGATGGTATAATAACCAAACTTCCCACTTTCTCCACCAAGTGCATCTTTAAGCTATGTTAAGAACCTGGTCCAACTGTCTTTGTCCTATTTGTCAACAACTCCAAATGCTATAGGGTAGATATCATTGTTCCCATCCCTTCCTGTTGCAGTAAGGATCTGTTGACTTGTTGACAGCTTGATAAAACAACCATCTACCCCTGCAAAGCTGACAATTGTGAGAAGATAGTGTATGTAATGTGAGAACATAAACAATTCACAACTTAGTAAATGAAATGTACCTATAAATGGCCTGCATCCATTCACAAACCCTTCTTTGCAAGCACTTACACAGAAAAAGAGGCCATGAAACCTAGGGGTTTTGCTTGGGTGCTCTGGCAGATGCCTAGTAGTCACAACACATCTAGAGCCTGGGTTTGTATCCAACACAGCCTGCAAATAATCTCTTATTCTAGTGTATTGTCCTCTCTGATCTCCTTGGACAACCTTCAATGCTTGCTTCCTAGCCCTGTAGGCCATATGGATGGACATCTCTATTCCATATTTCTTCTTCAGTGTCTGCATTATTGTGGTGACTGGTGTGCCAATATCAACTCTCATCATTGCCTCACACTGGTGTGCAACCCATTTTGCAGTAACCTTGGCGTTCTCTCCTACTGCTGGGCATGTGTGCACAAAATTTATCTTCCTTATGCAAAAAGTAGTCTCATTTGCAACAACAGAAGCTGCAATAAAGAAAGGGCATTTTGCATTTGTGCACACAACTATGATGTTGTCATTGTAGTTTCTGTGGAACTCATAATTCTTATTCTGAGTTATGTGCAATGTTTGAATTGCTCTCCTAAACTGATACACATTGAGGAAACAAAGTTTTCTGCAAAACTGCTCCTCTGGCTCTCTCTCTCCTCACTGTACCAGATCCTTGGCAAAGATCTCACTAATCTGCTCTTCTTTCCATTGGGCAGAACAAATTGCACTTCCTCAGCTCCATCATCATATTCCTGCTTCAAAACACCAAGATCTGCCTCCTCATCTGATGATGGTGCCCAAACATCCTCAAATCTCTGTTCCAAACTAGAATGTAACCTCTCTGTTGGCCCTTTTCTAGCTTTCTTCTTTTTTGTAGGCACCTCTTGCTGCTCCACCTGCTCCTCTTGCTCCACCTCCACATGCTGCCCTTCCTCATCTTCCTCATACACTTCATCCACATCAGTGTCTCCATCAAAATGAATGAGTGGATCCTCTCTTTGCTTCCTCATCTCATTAAGCCTCTGAAGATAGTCCTCATCTCCATCAAGATCTGAATCATCTCCAGTTAGAAGAATTGGTAGCTTCTGCTTAACCTTATTTACATGCTCAGCTGCAATCTTATGTTTCCTAAATTTGGCAATCTTTGTTCTCCTCTTCAACTCCATTAATGTCTCCAGTTCATCCTGATCTGCTGCATTGCATTGATCCATGGCAGCATATGTGTCCATATCATGGTTTGTGCTCTGCTGTGTGGTGTAGAACTGCAATGGCTCTAGCCGACTCTGTATTTTACTTTTTATTGGTGACCTTAGGAGAACACCAGCAGGATTTACTACATACACATGGTTCTCTCCTATATGGCTCAAAGGAACCTGCTCCTCAACCAGATAGCCTGATGTGACGCCCCCGATTCAATCGTACACTAATCATACACGCAAACATGTACGATCAAGATCGGGGACTCACGGGAAGATATCACAACACAACTCTACAAATAAAATAAGTCATACAAACATCATATTACAAGCCAGGGGCCTCAAGGGCTCGAATACAAGAGCTCGATCATAGACGAGTCAGCGAAAGCAACAATATCTGAGTACAGACATAAGTTAAACAAGTTTGCCTTAAGAAAGGCTAGCACAAACTGGGATACAAATCGAAAGTGGCGCAGGCCTCCTGCCTGGGATCCTCCTAAACTACTCCTGGTCATCGTCAGCGGCCTGCACGTAGTAGTAGGCACCTCTAGTGTAGTAGGAATCGTCATCAACGGTGGCGTCTTGCTCCTAGACTCCAACGTCTGGTCGCAGCAATCGGGTATAGAAAGAGGGAAAAGGGGGAAGAAAGCAACCGTGAGTACTCATCCAAAGTACTCGCAAGCAAGGAGCTACACTACATATGTATGCATTGGTATCAAATGGAAAAGGGGGTAACATATGTGGACTGAACTGCAGAATGCCAGAATAAGAGGGGGATAGCTAGTCCTATCGAAGACTACGCTTCTGGCCGCCTCCATCTTGAAGCAGAAGAAGAGAGTAGATGGTAAGTTCGCCAAGTAGCATCGCATAGCATAATCCTAACCGATGATCCTCCCCTCGTCGCCCTGTGAGAGAGCAATCACCGGTTGTATCTGGCACTTGGAAGAAGGTGTTTTATTAAGTATCCGGTTCTAGTTGTCATAAGGTCAAGGTACAACTCCAAGTCGTCCTGTTACCGAAGATCACGGCTATTCAAATAGATTAACTTCCCTACAGGGGTGCACCACATTTCCCAACACGCTCGATCCCCTTTGTCCGAACACACTTTCCTGGGTCATACCCGGCCTCGGAAGATCAACACGTCGCAGCCATACCTAGGCACAACAGAGAGGTCAGCACACCGGTCTAAATCCTATGGCGCAGGGGTCTGGGCCCATCGCCCATTGCACACCTGCACGTTGCGTACGCGGCCGGTGAGCAGACCTAGCAACCTCCATTACAAAGGAAGTTGCGTTACGCGGTCCAACCCGGCGCGCGCCGCTCAGTCGCTGACGTCACGAAGGCTTTGGCTGATACCACGACGTCGAGTGCCCATAACTGTTCTTGCGTAATTGGTTAGTGCGTATAGGCCAGTAGCCAGACTCAGATCAAATACCAAGATCTCGTTAAGCGTGTTATTTAGAAATAACCGTGGACGCCGACCATGGCCAGGCCCACCTCTCTCCTAGGTGTTCACAACCTGCCCTGTCGCTGCACCTCAAAGTAACAGTTGGGGGCCGTCGGGAACCTAGGCCCACCACTACCTGGGTGGAACCACCTGCCCCTTCAACCCCCAACATCGGAATCACTTGCGGGTACTCAATGAGCCGACCCGATTTTAGTCACCACCTGTATAGCATGTATAAATGTTAATATATACCCGTGATCACCTCTTGAGTGATCACGGCCCGATAGTATAGCACGGCAGACAGACAAGAATGTAGGGCCACTGATGATAAACTAGCATCCTATACTAAGCATTTAGGATTGCAGGTAAGGTATCAACAGTTGTAGCAACAATGACAGACTATGCATCAGGATAGGATTAACGGAAAGCAGTAAATGCTACACTACTCTAATGCAAGCAGTATAGAGAAGAGTAGGCGATATCTTGTGATCAAGGGGGGGGGGCTTGCCTGGTTGCTCTGGCAAGAGAGAGGGGTCGTCAACACCGTAGTCGTACTACGTAGCAGCGGCATCGGTCTCGGTGTCTAGCGAGAGAAGAGTGGGAAGAAACAATAAATATTAAGCAAACAGATACATAGCGATGCATGACATGACAAATAGCGGTGCTAGGGGTGCCCTAACGCGGTATGAGGTGGTACCGGTGAAGGGGGAAACATCCGGGAAAATATCACCGGTGTTTAGCGTTTCCGGACAAATGAACCGGAGAGGAAAGTTGTGTGTTCGCTATGCTAGGGATGTGTAGCGAACAAACGAACCGCGTATTCGGATACGTCTCGATCGTTCTGAGCAACTTTCATGTATAATACTTTTTCATCTGACATAAGGATTATTTTCTATTAATTTTCAAAGGTTTAAACAATTTTTAAAATTTCCAGATTTGTTTTAATTGTTTTAATCCGAGTTGACAAAGTCAACTTTGACTAGTCAAAAGGGCAGGGTGTGGCCCACATGTCATAGACTATTTACCTAAGCAAATAAATAAACCTATCTTATTTAATGAGGGCCTACATGTCATCTACTACTAGACTAACTTAGCACTAAACTAGTACTAGTAACTAAGCCTAGCCTAATTAAACAAGGACCGGATGTGGCACAGCCGTGCACACACACGAACATACACACGGCCATGGCCGTGGCCACGGCCACCAGCAGTAGCAGCGGCATAGTAGAAGCAGCAGTGGGTAGTGCAGCGCATGGGGGGCGGCCAGCAGCGCGTAGCGCGCAGCACGCAGTAGCAGGCAGTCACGCCAGCCGTAGCGGCCGCTAAGGAGCAGCAGCAGGCGAAGTAGCATGGGCAGGAGCAGCAAGCAGCAGGCACGGCTGCAGTACAGGCATAGCTGCGTGCGGGCGGCAGTGGCGACGAGCGAGCGCTGACGCAGGCGGCTGTTCAGGTGAACAGGGGCGCGGCAAGTAGGGGAGGGACCCCGGGCGCGGGCGTGGGCGCAGGCAACAGGAGCGGCTGGCGGGCGCAAGAGCGGACCTCCGGCCAAGCACTACAGCGAAATCGGTACGGATCGGAACCGGGATCGAGGGGAATCGGTCGAGGTGCTCACCACGGTTCCAACGGAGGCGACGGGGAGGTCGGAGGTGGACCGAAGATGACTCAATCGACGATGGCGGCCGGCCACAGGATGGTTGGCACGTGCCCATCTGTGGTGTGGACGGCGTGCGCAAGCCATGGCCTCCTCTCTGCCGAGAGGTTGAGGAAAGGCCACGGTAAACAGGCCAGGCTGCACTGTGGCTTGTCGGGCCTTAAGTGCACAGTAATATCTAGTCTATTTCCTTTTCTTTTCTGCGACAAGTTTCCACTCGATTTTGTATTTTATTTTTGATCCAAATGAATTTCGTTGCATGCGAAACTTGTCTCAATAATTACTAGGCAATAATCTGCACTGCCACAAAAAGTTTGGGAGTTAATTTTTAAAATAGTTTGGACTTATCATAATTTAGATAAGCATTTAAATATTGTTTTGGCATTTAAACACTTTATAAAACGTTGGTCTCATTTTTATAAAAGCTTTGGGAAATTTTGCAATATCACGAACACTTTTGTTTTGCTGTTTGAATAATTAATATTTTGACTTTATTTTAAATTTGAGATTGAGGTCGAATTATTCTTAATTGTTTTTCTTAGGGCATAATGGTGATGACCTGGCATAATTAGTGGAAGATTACTGTAGCAAGAATCTCGGGATGTTACACCTGAGTTCAAATCTGCAGGTCTTGGATTAGTGCCCCTAACCACTGTCAAGTTCACTACATTCTGATCATTGTTAGCAATATGGTCAAGCATTTCATACACCTTATTATCATCACAAATTTCATCCATTCCTATAATCCCCACACCAGGATCCCTCACAAAATATATGAAATCATTCAGCCCATATCCCTCTATCTCTATTAGGGCAACCAAATTATAATATGTTATGTCTGAAACGCAAACTGATCTCTCCAAGTTGTCTCTGTCATGGAAGTGCATTCTAACTTCCCAAACATTATCGTTCAAACTACACACAAATAATTAAAATAGCTTAATTAACAGAGCACTAAAACAGAGCACCAATGTACTGTAAATAAAAATGCATAATTCCTAAAACAGAGCACTAAAACAGAGTAATCAACACTATGATTGCTAAAATACAGTACAGTACACTCTGAAAACCACAAGCACCATCTGAAAACCACTGTCAAGTTCTGAAAACTAGCCAACTTCACTGTTAAAAACCACTGTCAAACAATGGAGAAGGTGACAGTATGAAAACCACTGTCAACTACTCTGTCAACCACTGTCAACTAGTCTGTCAACCACTGTCAACTACTCTGTCAACAAATTAATACCCTGCTAACTACTCTACTGACTACATCATCAACTAGCTACTATGTTAACTACTATGTCTCCTACATCATAACCACTACATCATCAACAGAGCACTAAACTACATCATTAACAGTGACGACAAATCAACCACAACTAAATCATAATTAAGAGAGTACCAATTAACACTGCCAAAAAACCTAACCCTAACCCTAGAATCGATCTACACGAAGAGGGAAGAGGGAAGAGGGAAGAGGAAACTCACTAGACGTCACCGAAAGACGAGGCAATCTGGTGACTCTCCGTCGGATTCTCCTTCACTGCCCTGGCCCAAGATCTTGCCGCCGCATATTCGAGACAGTGTTGGGGGCTTTGGCTGGGGCTGCTCGTATCCGACGGCCGGCTAGGGTTTGAGCTCCCGCATATATCTCCCACAGGTGGACCATCGTCTCCAACGCCGGCAGACCCGCCGCAGTCGCCGCCTGCGCCGCCCGCCGTCGCCATCACTAAGAGGAGAGAGTGCGGGGGAGGAAAAGAGTGGGAGATGAGCGGACCGGGGGGGGGGGGGGGGGGGGGGGGAATGGCTCAAAGACTAAGCAGCCCGGCTCGAATCGGTGCGCCAGCGGCGTGTAACGCCGTCTAACGGCGTTGCCGTGTGAACAATGCTGCCACGTCGACGGATGCGGGCCCCCTTATCATAAACGCACTTAAAACGGTCCAAACGAGCAACTAGTGTTTTTTGCAAAAAAATATGAAAAAAATTAGTGTTTTTTGGCACAATTTCGTATATGTGTGGTTCCTGCAAACATAGCCTAAAGTGTCGATGTTTTTTGCAATTCACTCAAAGAGAGTTCTATGTACTGGGCGGGCCAGACTGAAGGATATAGACAGATTTTGTCATCCATTCTCTTCTTAATTTTACCCTCACTTCTCATTGTTCTGCATATGGGTTGGGCGGGCCACGGCCCAGTTTTGCTCTAAGCGCAAAATCCTCAAACACATGATTTATCGTTCATCTTTTCCGCCACCACTACGACCACGACAACATGAGCGCAATCCTAGCCCACTGATCCTTACTTGCTCGAGCACAGGCTACATCACGATGACCATAACATTGTCTAGGGGGAAGTTGACAACAGGGATATTGCACATCCCACCCAAACACATAACATTGTCTAGGGGGAAGATGACCACCAAGTCCGCTTCCACCATGCCAGCAAAAGAAAGGGGGAGAGGATCCAAAGGAGAGAGATCAACCCAGCGGCATGGGGTAATAGAAGCCAAAGATTGTAGGGAGAACATTTACGGCCGAAACGACCAAAACAATGGCCACGCCCGACCAACCTTAGGAGCATGAGGCGACAGGGGGAGGCGGGGCCTAGGTAATGACCAAGGGGAAAGCAGAGCACTGGATCCGGCGGCGGGGACTGCAAGTAAATCCCGAAAATGGAGTTATGAAAAGTGAAGAGCAAGCCAATTGTTGATGCATCGTGGCACTGGCATTGCTCTTCACTTTCCATAACTCCATTTTGCCTACCCCTAGGGCGCGCCCTGTTGCCTTTTCGCCTCCTCGTCTGGCTTCTGTCCTCATCCGAAACTTCTAGGGTCCCTCCTGGTTCAAAAAAATTGTCAAAAAGTTTCGTCGTGTTTGCACTCTGTTTGGTAGGTATTTTCTGTAAAACCAAAAACATGCAGAAAACAACAATTGGCACTGGGCATTAGGCACTGGGTTAATAGGTTAGTTTCAAAAATGATAAATTTTTTACATATAAATCATACAAGATTGATAATATAATAGCACGAAACAATCAAAACTTATAGATACGTCGGACACATATCATTCAGCAGCACCCCACGTCCTCCAACACGGCCACACCGCCGGCTTCCAGCGCAATCGAACGCCTGTGGTGACCAACCTCCGCGCTGCGGCCATCGTACACCTCCACCAAGCAACATCGACGCCAACACGACCAGACCCTTGTCGCAGTAGGCCGCCAGCGGGCTTTGCCAAGTGGCGTGCGCCTATTGCAAAGGGTCATTCCTGCCACTATTTCTTGCAATTATGCACAAGCTAGTTGATAAACATGAAATAAATATGCAAAGAACGTTCTGCATGATCCCATTGTGAAAATAGGTAGCAACTGACATCTTGTTTCTGCAAGTGATATGTAAACTGAAAATTTACCCCACAAAAGATATCTAAACTGAAAAACAAATAATCTAATGGAACCAAATTCAAGCTATTGTAAGTATACATAGCAAGATTCATAGAACACATTGTACGGATCAAACTCAATTTCTCGAAGAAAAGCATGTATCTAAGGGCATCTCTAGTCGATCCCCTATAAAATAGAGGAGTATCTGGCCAAATAAAGTTATTGGAGTAAACTTTAACTCTTTTGTAGGTGGCCCCATCTAGCGGATCCCCTAAACTTAGTGGAGTAAAAGATTGCATAAGCTTTTTGTACTAGCCACATGAAGTTCAAACACTTCACAATATATATCATCAAACATGCAAAGCTCATTCGTTAACAAACCGATACTTTCATAACATAACCATTAACAGCCATATAATTAAAACATGCAAAGTTCATCCAAAAGGCATCACTTCACCAATCAAGGTTGATCCAAAATCACCACAAATATAGCATGTGTTATGTTGTGGATCGAGGCCAACTAATGGCATGCACGAATTCAACACAACGTCCTTGCCAAAGAAATCACCACCGCCACCACCGTACACATGACCTGCTTGGGAATGTTGCATGAAAATAAAAAAAATCCTATGAACTGTTGTGGAATGCGGTAATTTCAAAATTTTCCTACGCACACGCAAGATCTATCATGGTGATGCATAGCAACGAGAGCGGAAGAGTGTTGTCCACGTACCCTCGTAGACCGTAAGCGGAAGCGTTATGACAATACGGTTGATGTAGTCGTACGTCTTCACGATCCGACCGATCCTAGTACCGAAAGTACGGCACCTCCGCGATCTGCACATGTTCGGCTTGGTGACGTCCCACGAACTCTCGATCCAGCTAAGTGTCGAGGGAGAGCTTCGTCAGCACGACGGCGTGATGACGGTGATGATGAAGTTACCGGCACAGGGCTTCACCTAAGCACTATGACGATATGGCTGAGGTGGATTATGGTGGAGGGGGGCACCGCACACGGCTAAGGGATCGATGATCAACTTGTGTGTTCTAGGGTGCCCCCTGCCCCCGCATATAAAGGAGCAAGGGGAGGGGGTCGGCGGCCTCATAGGATGCGCCCCAAGGGGGGAATCCTACTCCTACTAGGAGTAGGTTCCCCCTTTCCTAGTCTAACTAGGAGGGGAAGGAAAGAGGAGGAGGGGAGAAGGAAAGAGGGGGACGCCCCCAAGCCCTAAACCAATTCGGTTTGGCCTAGGGGGCGCGCCCCACAGCTCCCTTGCTGCCCTCTATTTCCACTAAGGCCCATGAAGGCCCATTGACCCCCCGAGGGGTTTCGGTAACTCCCCGGTACTCCGGTATTTATCCGATGACCCCCGGAACCTTTTCGGTGTCCGAATATAACCTTCCAATATATCAATCTTTATGTCTCGACCATTTCGAGACTCCTTGTCATGTCCGTGATCACATCCGGGACTCCGTACTACCTTTGGTTCATCAAAACACATAAACTCATAATACCAATCGTCATCGAATGTTAAGCGTGCGGACCCTATGGGTTTGAGAACTATGTAGACATGACCGAGACTCACTTCCGGTCAATAACCAATAGCAGAACCTGGATGCTCATATTAGTTCCTACATATTCTACGAAGATCCTTATCGGTCAAACCGCATAACAACATACGTTGTTCCCTTTGTCATCGGCATGTTACTTGCCCGAGATTCGATCATCGGTATCTCAATACCTAGTTCAATCTTGTTACCAGCAAGTCTCTTTAATCGTTACGTAATGCAACATCCCACAACTAACTCATTAGTCACATTGCTTGCAAGGCTTATAGTGATGTGCATTACCGAGAGGGCCCAGAGATACCTCTCCTACAATCGGAGTGACAAATCCTAATCTCGATCTATGCCAACTCGACAAAACACCATCGGAGACACTTGTAGAGCATCTTTATAATCACCCAGTTACGTTGTGACATTTGATAGCACACTAAGTGTTCCTCCGGTATTCGGGAGTTGCATAATCTCATAGTCATAGGAACATGTATAAGTTATGGTGAAAGCAATAGCAACAAACTAAACAATCATCGTACTAAGCTAACGGATGGGTCAAGTCAATCACATCATTCTCTAATGACGTGATCCCATTAATCAACTGACAAGTCATGTCTATGGTCAGGAAACATAACCATCATTGATTCAACGAGCTAGTCAAGTAGAGCCATACTAGTGACACTCTGTTTGTCTATGTATTCACACATGTACTAAGTTTCCGGTTAATACAATTCTAGCATGAATAATAAACATTTATCATGATATAAGGAAATATAAATAACAACTTTATTATTTCCTCTAGGGCATATTTCCTTCAGTCTCCCACTTGCACTAGAGTCAATAATCTAGTTCACATCGTCATGTGATTTCACACCAATAGTTTACATCTTTATGTGATTAGTTCACATCTTCATGTGACTAATACCCAAAGGGATTACTAGAGTCAATAATCTAGTTCACATCGCTATGTGATTAATACCCAAAGAGTGATCATGTTTTGCTTGTGAGAGAAGTTTAGTCTACAGGTCTGCAACATTTAGATCCGTATGTATTTCGCAAATTTCTATGGCTACAATACTATGCATGGAGCTACTCTAGATAATTGCTCCCACTTTCAATATGTATCTAGATCGAGACTTAGAGTCATCTAGATCGATGTAAAAAGCTTGCATCGACGTAACTCTTTACGACGAACTTTTTTATCACCTTCATAACCGAGAAATATTTCCTTAGTCCTCTAAGGATAATTCTGACCGTTGTCCAGTGATCTACTCCTAGATCACTATTGTACTCCCTTGCCAAAATCATGCTAAGGTATACAATAGGACTGGTACACAGCATAGCATACTTCATAGAACCTATGACTGAGGCATAAGGAATGACTTTTCATTCTTTTTCTATTTTCTGCCGTGGTCGGGTTTTAAGTCTTTACTCAACTTCACACCTTGCAACACAGGCAAGAACTCCTTCTTTGACTGTTTCATTTTGAACTACTTCAAAATCTTGTCAAGGTATGTACTCATTGAAAAATCTTATCAAGCGTCTTGATCTATCTCTATAGATCTTGATGCTCAATGTGTAAGCAGCTTCATCGAGGTCTTTCTTTGAAAAATTCTTATTCAAGTATCCTTTCATGCTATCTAGAAATTTGGTATCATTTTCGATCAACAATATGTCTTCCACATATAATATCAGAAATGCTACAGAGCTCCCACTCACTTTCTTGTAAATACAGGTTTCTCCAAAAGTCTGTATAAAACTATATGCTTTGATAAACTCATCAAAGCGTATATTCCAACTCCGAGATGCTTGCACCAGTACATAGATGGATCGCTGGAGCTAGTACACTTTGTTAGCACCTTTAGGATTGACAAAACTTTCTTGTTGTATCATATACAACTTTTCTTTAAGTAATCCATTAAGGAATGCAGTTTTGACATCCATTTGCCAGATTTCATAAAATGTGGCAATTGCTAACATGATTCGGTCATACTTAAGCATCGCTACGAGTGAGAAAATCTCATCGTAGTCAACACCTTGAACTTGTCGAAAACCTTTTTGCGACAATTCGAGCTTTGTAGATAGTAACACTACTATCAGCGTCCGTCTTCCTCTTGAAGATCCATTTATTCTCAATGGCTCGCCGATCGACGGGCAAGTCAATCAAAGTCCATACTTTGTTCTTTATACATGGATCCCATCTCAGATTTCATGGCCTTAAGCCATTTCATGGAATCTGGGCTCATCATTGCTTCCTCATAGTTCGTAGGTTTGTCATGGTGTAGTAACATGACTTCCAGAAAGGATTCCCGTACCACTCTGGTGCGGACCATACTCTGGTTGTCCTACGAGGTTCGGTAGTAACTTGATCTGAAGTTTCATGATCATCATCATTAGCTTCCTCACTAATTGGCGTAGAAATCACTAGAACTGATTTCTGTGATGAACTACTTTCCAATTCGGGAGAAGGTACAATTACCTCATCAAGTTCTACATTCCTCCCACTCACTTCTTTCGAGAGAAACTTCTTCTCTAGAAAGGATCCACTCTTAGCAACAAAGATCTTCCCTTCTGGATATGTGATAGAAGGTGTACCCAACAGTTTCTTTTGGGTATCCTACGAAGACGCACTTTTATGATTTGGGTTTGAGCTTATCAAGATGAAACTTTTTCACATAAGCATCACAACCCAAACTTTAAGAAACGACAACTTGGGTTTCTTGCCAAACCATAGTTCATACGGTGTCGTCTCAACGGGTTTAGATGGTGCCCTTTTAACGTGAATGTAGCTGTCTCTAATGTATAACCCCAAAATGATAGTGATAAATCGGTAAGAGACATCATAGATCGCACCATATCTAATGACGTTCGGACACACCATTACGCTGTGGTGTTTCAGGTGGCGTGAGTTGCGAAACTATTCCGCATTGTCAAATGAAGACCAAACTCGTAACTCAAATATTTCGTCTCCGCGATCAGATCATAGAAACTTTATTTTCTTGTTACGATGATTCTCCACTTCACTCTGAAATTCTTTGAACTTTTCAAACATTTCAGACTTGTGTTTCATTAAGTAGATATATTCATATCTGCTCAAATCATCTATGAAGGTCAGAGAATAACGATACCCGCCGCGAGCCTCAACACTCATTGGTCCGCACACATCAGTATGTATTATTTCCAACAAGTCAGTTGTTTGCTCCATTGTTCCGAAGAACGGAGTCTTAGTCATCTTGCCCATGAGGCATGGTTCGCAAGCATCAAGTGATTCATAATCAAGTGATTCCAAAAGTTCATCAACATGTAGTTTCTTCATGATCTTTACACCAATATGACCTAAACGGCAGTGCCACATAAAAGTTGCACTATCATTATTAACTTTGCATCTTTTGGCTTCAATATTATGAATATGTGTATCACTATGATCGAGATTCAATAAACCATTCACCTTGGGTGTATGACCTCAGAAGGTTTTATTCATGTAAACAGAATAACAATTATTCTTTGACTTAAATGAATAATTGTATTGCAATAAACATGATCCAATCATATTATGCTCAACGCAAACACCAAATAACATTTATTTTAGGTTCAACACTAATCCCGAAGGTAAAGGGAGTGTGCGATGGTGATCTTATCAACCTTGGAATCACTTCCAACTCACATCATCACCTCCCCCTTAACTAGTCTCTGTTTATTTTGCAACTCCTGTTTCGAGTTACTACTCTTAGCAACTGAACCAGTATCAAATACCGAGGGGTTGCTATAAACACTAGCAAAATAGACATCAATAACATGTATATCAAATATACCTTTTTTCACTTTGCCATCCTTCTTATCCGCCAAGTATCTAGGGCAGTTCCACTTCCAGTGACCATTTCCTTTGCAGTAGAAGCACTCAGTTTCAGGCTTGGGTCTAGCTTTGGGCTTCTTCATGGGAGTGGCCTTTCTTCTTGAAGTTCCCTTTCTTTCCCTTGCCCTTTTATTTGAAACTAGTGGTCTTCTCAACCATCAACACTTGATGCTTTTCTTAATTTCTACCTCCGCTGATTTTAGCATCACGAAGAGCTTGGGAATTACTTTTGTCACCCCTTGCATATTATAGTTCATCACTAAGTTCTAGTAACTTGGTGATAGTGACTAGAGAACTTTGTCAATTACTATCTTATGTAGAAGATTAACTCCCACTTGATTCAAGCAATTGTGGTACCCAGACAATTTGAGCGCATGCTCACTGGTTGAGCTATTCTCCTCCATCTTGTAGGCAAAGTACTGTCAGAGGTCTCCTACCTCTCGACACGGGCGTGAGTATGAAATACCAATTTCAACTCTTAGAACATCTTATATGCTCTGTGGCATTCAAAACCATTTTTGAAGTCCCAGTTCTAAGTTGTAAAACATGGTGCACTAAACTATTAAGTAGTCATCATACCGAGCTTTGTCAAACGTTCATAACGTCTGCATTTGCTCCTGCAATAGTTATGTCACCTAGCGGTGCATCAAGGACATAATTCTTCTGTGGAGCAATGAGGATAATCCTCAGATCACTGATCCAATCCGCATCATTGCTACTATCATCTTTCAACATAGTTTTATCTAGGAACCTATCATAAATAAAACGGGGAAGCTATACGCGAGCAATTGATCTACAACATAGATATGCAAATACTATCAAGACTAAGTTCATGATAAATTTAAGTTCAATTAATCATATTACTTAAGAACTCCCACTTAGATAGACATCCCTCTTATCATCTAAGTGATCACGTGATCCATATCAACTAAACCATGTCCGATCATCACGTGAGATGGAGTAGCTTTCAATGGTGAACATCACTATGTTGATCATATCTACTATATGATTCACGCTCGACCTTGCTACCTCTTGAGCACTGCGTTGGTATTTCCTTGAAGAGGAAAGGGTGATGCAGCAAAGTAGCGTAAGTATTTCCCTTAGTTTTTGAGAACCAAGGTATCAATCCAGTAGGAGGCCACGCACAAGTCCCTCGCACCTACACAAACAAATAAAATCCTCGCAACCAACGCAATAAAGGGGTTGTCAATCCCTTCACGGTCACTTATGAAAGTGAGATCTGATAGATATGATAAGATAATATTTTTGGTATTTTTATGATAAAGATGCAAAGTAAATAAAGCAAAATAAAAACGGTGCAAGAAATAGCTTGTTGACGGGAGATTAATATGATGGAAAATAGACCCGGGGGCCATAGATTTCACTAGTGGCTTCTCTCGAGAGCATACGTATTACGGTGGGTAAACAAATTACTGTTGAGAAATTGACAGAATTGAGCATAGTTATGAGAATATCTAGGTATGATCATGTATATAGGCATCACGTCCGAGACAAGTATACCGACTCCTGCCTGCATCTACTACTATTACTCCACACATCGACCGCTATCCAGCATGCATCTAGAGTATTAAGTTCAGAAGAACAGAGTAACGCTTTAAGCAAGATGTCATGATGTAGAGGGATAAACTCATGCAATATGATATAAACCCCATCTTGTTATCCTTGATGGCAACACTACAATACGTGCCTTGCTGCCCCTATTGTCACTGGGAAAGGACACCACAAGATTGAACCCAAAGCTAAGCACTTCTCCCATTGCAAGAAAGATCAATTTAGTAGGCCAAACCAAACTGATAATTCGAAGAGACTTGCAAATATAACCAATCATACATAAAAGAATTCAGAGAAGATTCAAATATTGTTCATAGATAAACTTGATCATAAACCCACAATTTATTGGTCTCAACAACCACACCGCAAAATAAGATTACATCGAATAGATCTCCACGAGAATCATGGAGAACTTTGTATTGAGATCCAAAGAGAGAGAAGAAGCCATCTAGCTAATAACTATGGACCCGAAGGTCTGAGGTAAACTATTCACACATCATCGGAGAGGCTATGGTGTTGATGTAGAAGCCCTCCGTGATCGATGCCCCCTCCGGCGGAGCTCCGGAAAAGGCCCTAAGATGGGATCTCACGGGTACAGAAGGTTGCGGTGGTGGAATTAGTTTTTTGGCTCCTTATCTGGTAGTTTGGGGGTACGTAGGTATATATAGGAGGAAGAAGTACGTCGGTGGAGCAACGTGGGCCCCACTAGGATGGAGGGCGCGCCTTGGGGGGGGGGGGGTAGGCGCGCCCCCCTACCTCGTGCCTTCCTGGTTGCTTTGTTGACGTAGGGTCCAAGTCCTCTGGATCACGTTCGTTCCAAAAATCACGTTCGCGAAGATTTCATTCCGTTTGGACTCCGTTTGATATTATTTTTCTGCGAAACTATGAAATAGGCAAAAAACAACAATTCTGGGCTGGGCCTCCGGTTAATAGGTTAGTCCCAAAAATAATATAAAAGTGTATAATAAAGCCCAAAAATGTCCAAAACAGAATATAATATAGCATGGAACAATCAAAAATTATAGATACGTTGGAGACGCATCAAGCATCCCCAAGCTTAATTCCTGCTCGTCCTCGAGTAGGTAAATGATAAAAACGTAATTTTTGATGTGGAGTGCTACTTGGCATAATTTCAATATAATTCTCTTAATTGTGGTATGAATATTCAGATCCGAAAGATTCAGTACAAAAGTTTAATATTGACATAATAATAGTAATAATAATAATACTTCAAGCGTACTAACTAAGCAATTATGTCTTCTCAAAATAACATGGCCAAAGAAAGTTATCCCTACAAAATCATATAGTCTGGCTATGCTCTATCTTCACCACACAAAGTATTTAAATCATGCACAATCCTGATGACTAGCCAAGCAATTGTTTCATACTTTTGGTGTTCTCAAACTTTTTCAATATTCACGCAATACATGAGCGTGAGCCATGGCCATAGCACTATATGTGGAATAGAATGGTGGTTGTGGAGAAGACAAAAAAGGAGAAGATAGTCTCACATCAACTAGGCGTATCAACGGGCTATGGAGATGACCATTAATAGATATCAATGTGAGTAAGTAGGGATTTCCATGCAACGGATGCACTAGAGCTATAAGTGTATGAAAGCTCAACAAAAGGAACTAAGTGGGTGTGCATCCAACTCGCTTGCTCACGAAGACCTAGGGCATTTTGAGGAAGCCCATCATTGGAATATACTCCCTCCATTCTGAATTACTCGTCGTAGAAATGGATGTATCTAGATGTATTTTAGTTCTAGATACATCCATTTCCGCGACGAGTAATTTGGAACAGAGGGAGTACAAGCCAAGTTCTATAATGAAAAATTCCCACTAGTATATGAAAGTGATATCATAGGTGACTCTCTATCATGAAGATCATGGTGCTACTTTGAAGCACAAGTGTGGAAAAAGGATAGTAACATTGTCCCTTCTCTCTTTTTCTCTTATTTTTTATGTGGGTCTTCTTTCTTTTCTTTTTTGGCCTTTTTTTTCTTTTTTTTCTTTTTCTTCCGGATTCTCATCCCGACTTTTGGGGGAATCATAGTCTCCATCATCCTTTCCTCACTGGGACAATGCTCTACTAATGATGATCATCACACTTTATTTACTTACAACTCAAGAATTACAACTCAGTAGTTAGAACAAAATATGACTCTATGTGAATGCCTCCGGCGGTGTACCGGGATGTGCAATGATGCATGAGTGACATGTATGAAAGAATTATGAACGGTGGCTTTGCCACAAATACGATGTCAACTACATGATCATGCAAGCAATATGACAATGATGAAGCGTGTCATAATAACGGAACGGTGGAAAGTTGCATGGCAATATATCTCGGAATGACTATGGAAATGCCATAATAGGTAGGTATGGTGGCTGTTTTGAGGAAGGTATTTGGTGGGTTTATGATACCAGCGAAAGTTGCGCGATACTAGAGAGGCTAGCAATGGTGGAAGGGTGAGAGTGCGTATAATCCATGGACTCAGCATTAGTCATAAATAACTCACATACTTATTGCAAAAATCTATTAGTTATAAAAGCAAAGTATTACGCGCATTCTCCTAGGGGGATAGATTGGTAGAAAAAGACCATCGCTCGTCCCCGACCGCCACTCATAAGGAAGACAATTAATAAATAAATCATGCTCCGACTTCATCACATAACGGTTCACCATACGTGCATGCTACGGCAATCACAAAATTCAACACAAGTATTTCTCAAATTCATAACTACTCAACTAGCATGACTCTCATATCACCATCTCCATATCTCAAAACAATTATCAAGTATCAAACTTCTCATAGTATTCAACACACTCATAAGAATTTTTTTTACTAATCTTGAATGCCTATCATAATTAAAGAAAATTACCATGCTGTTTTGTAGGACTCTCAAAATAATCTAAGTGAATCATGAGAGAACAATTGTTTCTATAAAACAAATCCACCACCGTGCTCTAAAAGATATAAGTGAAGCACTAGAGCAAAAACTATATAGCTCAAAAGATATAAGTGAAGCACATAGAGTATTCTCATAATTTTCAAATCATGTGAGTCTCTATAAAAATGTGTGAACGGCAAGGATGATTGTGGCAAACTAACAAATAAGGATTCAAATAATACAAGACTCTCCAAGCAAAACACATATCATGTGGTGAATAAAAATATAGCTCCAAGTAAAGTTACCGATAGACGAAGACGAAAGAGGGGATGCCTTCCGGGACATCCCCAAGCTTAGAATTTTGGGTGTCCTTGAATTTTACCTTGGGGTGCCATGGGCATCCCCAAGCTTAGGCTCTTGCCACTCCTTGTTTCATAACCCATCAAAACTTAACCCAAAACTTGAAAACTTCACAACACAAAACTCAAAATAGAAAATCTTGTGAGCTTTGTTAGCGAAAGAAAACAAAACATCACTTCAAGGTACTGTAATGAACTCATTCTTTATTTATATTGGTTCTAAACCTACTGTATTACAACTTCTCTATGGTTTATAAACTATTTTACGAGCCATAGATTCATCAAAATAAGCAAACAACACACGAAAAACAGAATCTGTCAAAAACAGAACAGTCTATAGTAATCTGTAGCTAACGCAAACTTCTGGAACCCTAAAAATTCTAAAATAAATTTCCGGACGTGAGGAATTTATCTATTAATCATCTGCAAAAAGAATTAACTAAATAGCACTTTCCAAATAAAAATGGCAGCAATTCTCGCGAGCGCTAAAGTTTCTGTTTTTTACAGCAAGATCAAAAAGACTTTCCCAAGTCTTCCCAACGGTTCTACTTGGCACAAACACTAATTAAACACAAAAAACACAAACAAAATAGAGGCTAGATAAATTATTTATTACTAAACAGGAGCAAAAATCAAGGAATAAAAATAAAATTGGGTTGCCTCCCAACAAGCGCCATCGTTTAATGCACCTAGTGTAACGCCCTCGATGCGGCTATAGCTCCCACGTGTCGAGGCACGACTTAGAGATATAACCGCATTGAAAGCAATGTCGCAAGTCAGGCAATCATTACAACATCCCATGTAATACATAATAAAAGGGGGAGATAACATAGTTGGCTTACACTCGCCACGTCACATCAGAGTACATAAATAACATCCATCAAACAAACACTCATGGCCCGACTACGGCGCCAAAATGGAAAAGAACCCAACATGCGACAAGGCCCTGAATCGAACCCCAACTAGGCACCACTACTGATCATCGGGAAAAGAAACATAATAACGCTGAGAGTCCTCGTCGAACTCCCACTTGAGCTCGTACTCGTCACCTGGAGCTGAATCACCTGGACCTGCATCTGGAATTATAGTATTTGTGAGCCACAAGGACTCAGCAATCTCGCACCCACGCGATCAAGACTATTTAAGCTTATAGGACAGGATAAGGCAAGTGTATGTGGAGCTGCAGCAAGCGGCTAGCATATATGGTGGCTAGCTTATTCGCAAAGGAGAGCGAGAAGAGGAGGCAAAGCGCGAGCGAGAATCTAGAGGAATAACCTGCGCAAGCATTACTCCAACACCGTGTCCACTTCCCGGACTCTGCCGAGAAGAGGCCATCACGGCAACACACACGGTTGATTCATTTTAATTAATTAGGGTTCAAGTTATCTACAACTGGACATTAACAAATTCCCATCTGCCCATAACCGCGGGCACGGCTTTCGAAAGTTCAATCCCTGCAGGGGAGTCCCAACTTAGCCCATGACAAGCTCTCACAGTCAACGAAGGAAAAGACCTCCACCCGAGACACACCGATCAGACTCGGTAACCCGGTACAACAAGACAATTCGACAGGTTAAAACAAGACCAGCAACACCGCCCGAATGTGCCGACAAAACCCGATAGGAGCTGCACATATCTCTTTCTCAGGGCACACTCAGATTGTCCAAACTTCCGGTAGGCCAGCCCAGAGTTGCCCCTGGTAGCCACCGGCGGCTGACGGTTTGGACCAACACTCAGAGGAGTACTGGCCCGGGGGGGGGGGTTAAAATAAGATGACCCTTGAGTCTGCAGAACCCAAGGGAAAGAAAAGGCTAGGTGGCAAATGGTAAAACCAAGTTTGGGCATTGCTGGAAAAGCTTTAATCAAGGCGAACTATCAAGGGGTTCCCATTATAACCCAACCGCGTAAGGAACGCAAAATCCGGGAACATAACACCGATATGACGGAAACTAGGGCGGCAAGAGTGGAACAAAACACTAGGCGAGAGGCCGAGCCTTCCACCCTTTACCAAGTATATAGATGCATTAAAATAACATAGTAATATAGTGATATCCCAACAAGTAAATAAATGTTCCAACAAGGAACGGCCTCCAATCTTCACCTGCAACTAGCAACGCTATAAGAGGGGCTGAGCAAAGCGGTAACATAGCCAATCAACGGTTTGCTAGGACATGGTGGGTTAGAGGTTCAACATGGCAATTGGGAGGCTGACAAGCAAAAGGTAGGCATCGTAGCATTGGCATAGCAAGAGCGAGCAAACTAGCATAGCAAAGATAGTAGTGATTTCGAGGGTATGATCATCTTGCCTGCACAGTTGTCAAAGTTGACTGGATCCTCACAAGCAAACTCAACGGGCTCCTCGGTAGCGAACTCGTCTCCCGGCTCTACTCAACAAGACAAACAAGCAACAAGGATACAATCAACCACGTGCAAGACCAAGCAATATGATGAAATGATGACATGCTATGCGGGATGCGATGCGGGATGCAAAATGCAAGATATGACAGGAAATGCATGAACCTGGCCTCAACTTGGAATTCCAAGGGTGCCACTGGATAGAGGGGATGAAATCGCTTGAAAACGATATAAAGATCATTGGAATCGGAGTTACGGTTTGGAAATGGCAAGCGTTTTAAGATAGGACACCGGTCTGCGATTTACAGCAAGTAGGCATCTAAATGCAACGAAATGAACATGCTACAGCCACCAAACATGAAAACAAAATACATGGCAGTGATCTACACAAGATGTTTAACAAAACACTAGCACTGAGCTATAGGCAAATTCATCCATTAAGGGGTTCAAACAAGCATGGCAAAAACGAATATGCAAAACAGATTCCAGACTTAGTGAAATTAACACTAGCCTGAAATTTCAGATCACGATGCTCTCTTTGGAGCAGCAAAACAACATGATAAATAACCTGAACATGACAAGTAAGAACATGGCATGGAGCTACTCAATAAGCTTAACAAAACACCCAAAGTGACCTGGGGTCAAAAGGGTTCACAAAATACTCTACCGAGCTCACGAACATAGCTCGAACACAATCAGTTTTCAGACTTAGTGAAAACTGAGACATGCAGAAATTTAACTCATGAAGGCATGTAAGCGAGCTCGATGCACTCACCATGGTGCAAGTCATAGAAAGGCAAGCATATAACCAGCAAGAAGGCACAATATGCTAGCTACACATGGCAAGAACAAAGGATAGCATGCATGGAACACTAACGGTAGCATCGGCAAAATCGCAAACAAGTTGACGATCTGCCCAGATTAACAACGAAGCAAAAGTTGAGCTCGATTGAGTCAACCTAGAGCACTCCACATATGCAAACAAAGACATGGATGGATAGAGCATAACATAAATATCAAAACTCCCTTACTGATCATCCTCAAAAGAGGCACGGATCACTAGGAAACAAGCTGGTCATATAGCATCATGAACTAAAATATCCCAGACTTAGTGGAAATCACTAAGTCCCTGAAATCAGCAATCTCAGGTACCTCTCTTCGCAAGCTTGCACAAGACAACACACACATCCTAAAAATGCATGGTTGGCACCTCTGGAAAGAAGGCAAAATTCTTAACAATTCATCCCAAAGGGGCACAGGCATATCATGCACGAATTAAACATGGCAAAAATGACAAAAGTGCATGATGAACTAACGGATCTGCAATTTAACTCACGAAGCCTCCTTCTAACAGCATTTTGGGCATCAAGATGACCTCAAATGCAAATGATGCAATGGAATGAAATGATGTACATGTCGAGGCGAATATTTTGATATATCATACGCCCAAAACGGAGCTACGGTTGCGGAGATACAAGCAGTCAAACATCGCATAAAAATTTAGGGTTAGGAGATAAAAGTCAACCGGGGGGATCCCCAGATCCAGATCCAGATCGGGTCCGGTGGCACTGTAGCAGCCCGAGCTCGGGCTCGCCGGAAATGGGGCTCACGGCGGCCGGAGACGGAGCGGGACGCCGGGAAGGAGGGGCCGGCCGGCGGGGAAGCTCGCCGGGGCGGCGGCGGACGGCGATGGAAGCAGCGGCGCCGGACCGGTCGAGGCGGCAGCGGGACAGCGGCCGCCGGCGTCGAGGTGGCGACCCTCGCCGGAGTCGTGCGGTGGCGGCGGGGCGCACGCCGGCGAGGAGGCGGACGGGCGGCGTCGGGCGCGGGGACGCGACCCGGCCGATGGGCTTGGGGGGGCGGGGACGGGCCCGAGCGGGCCTGCGGCGGCGGGCGGCGATCTGGTCCCGCGGGGGACACGTGGCGGCGGCGGGCGGACGCGTCCGGCTCCGTCCGGACGTGTCCGGTAGCGGCGGAGGCGATTTGATCTAGGGTTAGGGGGGAGGGACTCCGCGAATTTGGAGTGGGGGGGGTGTATATATAGGCATAGAGGGAGCTAGGAGTGTCCAAATGAGGTGCGGTTTTCGCCCACGCGATCATGATCGAACGCTCTAGGACATGGAGCAGAGTTAGGTGGGTTTTGGGCCAAATTGGAGGGGTGTTAGGCTGCAACACACACGAGGCCTTTTCGGTCCCTCGGTTAACCGTTGGAGTATCAAACGAAGTCCAAATGATACGAAACTTGACAGGCGGTCTACTGGTAGTAAACCAAGGCCGCTTGGCAAGTCCCGGTCCAATCCGGAAGTGTTTAATCCCCACACACGAAAGAAAGCTAGAAATGGCCACCGGAGGAGAACGAAGCGCCGGAATGCAAAACGGACAACGGGGAAAATGCTCGAATGCATGAGATGAACATGTATGCAAATGCAATGCACGAGATGCCATGATATGAGATGCACGAAAAATAAAACAACACACGGAGACAAAGACCCGAACCCGAGAAATAAATATAACTTAATGCCGAAAACGGCAAGAGTTGGATACAAATATGGAAAGTATATCTGGGGCGTTACACCTAGCTAGGCATAAAAGCAAAGATAGATCTAGGTATTGCCATCTTTGGTAGGAAATCCATAAGTGGGTCTCATAATAGATTCATAAAGTAATTTTATTTTCTTTCTAGGTAAGTGTTCCATGCCTTTCCTTAACAGAAATTGGAATCTAATATTCCCTTCCTTCATATCAATAATTACACCAATAGTTCTAAGGAAAGGTCTACCAAGAATAATAGGACATGAAGGATTGCAATCTATATCAAGAACAATAAAATCTATGGGCACATAATTCCTATTTGCAACAATAAGATCATCATTAATTCTTCCCATAGGTTTCTTAATGGTGAAATCCGCAAGGTGCAAGTTTAAAGAGCAATCATCAAAATCACGGAAACCTAGCAAATCACACAAAGTCTTTGGAATTGTGGAAACACTAGCACCCAAATCACACAAATCATAGCATTCATGATCTTTAATTTTAATTTTAATAGTAGGTTCCCACTCATCATAAAGTTTTCTAGGGATAGAAACTTCCAACTCAAGTTTTTCTTCATAGGATTGCATCAAAGCATCAACGGTATGTTTGGTAAAGGCTTTATTTTGACTATAAGCATGTGGAGAATTTAGCACGGATTGCAACAAGGAAATACAATCTATCAAAGAGCAATTATCATAATTAAAATCCTTGAAATCCAAGATAGTGGGTTCATTAATATCTAGGGTTTTGATCTCTTCCATCCCACTTTTACCAATTTTTGCATCAAGATCTAAAAACTCCGAATTTTTGGAACACCCTCTAGGTAAATGTGGATCATATTCAGTCCCATCATTATCAAGATTCATATTGAAAAACAAAGATTTAATAGGTGACACATCAATAACTTTTAGATCTTCATCTTTATTATCATGAAAACTAGAAGAACAATGTTTTATAAAGCAATCTTTCTTAGCATGCATCCTAGCGGTTCTTTCTTTGCACTCATCAATGGAAATTCTCATGGCTTTGAGAGACTCATTGATATCATGCTTAGGTGGAATATATCTAAGTTTCAAAGAATCAACATCAAGAGAAATTCTATCAATGTTCTTAGCCAATTCATCAACTTTAAGCAATTTTTCTTCAAGCAAAGCATTGAAATTCTTTTGCGAATTCATAAATTCCTTAACACTAGTCTCAAATTCAGAGGGCATCTTATTGAAATTTCCATAAGGATTGTTGTAGGAATTACCATAATTATTAGAGGAATTACTAGGATACGACCTAGGATTAAAGTTTCCTCTATACGCGTTGTTACCAAAATTATTCCTACCAACAAAATTCACATCCATAGATTCATTATTATTCTTAATTAAAGTAGACAAAGGCATATCATTAGGATCAGAAGAAACACTTTTATTAGCAAATAATTTCATAAGTTCATCCATCTTTCCACTCAAATCATTAATTTCTTCTATCGCATGCACTTTCTTATTAGTAGATCTTTCAGTGTGCCATTGAGAATAATTAACCATAATATTATCTAGGGGTTTAGTAGCTTCTCCTAAAGTGATTTCCATAAAAGTGCCTCCCACGGCCGAATCTAAAAGATTTCTAGAAGCAAAATTCAATCTGGCATAAATTTTTTGTATAATCATCCACAAATTCAAACCATGTGTAGGGAAATTACGTATCATTAATTTCATCCTCTCCCAAGATTGTGCAACATGTTCATGATCAAGTTGCTTAAAATTCATAATATCGTTTCTAAGAGAGAAGATCTTAGCGGGAGGAAAATACTTAGAGATAAAAACATCTTTGCACTTATTCCATGGATCAATACTATTTTTAGGCAAAGACGAAAACCAAGCTTTAGCACGATCTCTAAGCGAAAACGGGAATAGCTTCAATTTAACAATATCATTATCCACATCTTTCTTCTTTTGCACATCACACAAATCAACAAAGTTGTTTAGATGGGTAGCGGGATCTTCACTAGGAAGGCCGAAAAATGGATCTTTCATGACAAGATTCAGCAAAGCAGCATTAATTTCACAAGATTTAGCATCGGTAAGTGGAGCAATCGGAGTGCTAATAAAATCATTATTGTTGGTGTTAGTAAAGTCACACAAATTGGTATTATCTTGAGAATCGTGACAGGCAAGCAATCCAACACACAAGCAAACAAGAGACGGGCAAAAAGAGGCAAATAGGGAAAGAGAAGGAGGATGAGAGAGAGCGCAAATAAAATGTCAAGGGTGAAGTGGGGGAGAGGAAAATGAGAGGCAAATGGAAAATAATGTAATGCAGGAGATAAGGGTTTGTGATGGGTACTTGGTATGTTGACTTTTGCGTAGACTCCCCGGCAACGGCGCCAGAAATCCTTCTTGCTACCTCTTGAGCACTGCGTTGGTTTTCCCTTGAAGAGGAAAGGGTGATGTAGCAAAGTAGCGTAAGTGTTTCCTCAGTTTTTGAGAACCAAGGTATCAATCGAGTAGGAGGCCACGCACGAGTCCCTCGCACCTACACAAACAAATAAAATCCTCGAAACCAATGCAATAAAGGGGTTGTTAATCCCTTCACGGTCACTTACGAAAGTGAGATCTGATAGATATGATAAGATAATATTTTTGGTATTTTTATGATAAAGATGCAAAGTACATAAAGCGAAATATAAACGGTGCAAGAAATAGCTTGTTGACGGGAGATAAATATGATGGAAAATAGACCCGGGGGCCATAGATTTCACTAGTGGCTTCTCTCGAGAGCATAAGTATTATGGTGGGTAAACAAATTACTGTTGAGAAATTGACAGAATTGAGCATAGTTATGAGAATATCTAGGTATGATCATGTATATAGGCATCACGTCCGAGACAAGTAGACCGACTCCTACCTGCATCTACTACTATTACTCCACACATCGACCGCTATCCAACATGCATATAGAGTATTAAGTTCAAAAGAACAGAGTAACGCATTAAGCAAGATGTCATGATGTAGAGGGATAAACTCATGCAATATGATATAAACCCCATCTTGTTATCCTCGATGGCAACAATACAATACGTGCCTTGCTGCCCCTACTATCACTGGGAAAGGACACCGCAAGATTGAACCCAAAGCTAAGCAATTCTCCCATTGCAAGAAAGATCAATTTAGTAGGCCAAACCAAACTGATAATTCGAAGAGACTTGCAAAGATAACCAATCATACATAAAAGAATTCAGAGAAGATTCAAATATTGTTCATAGATAAACTTGATGATAAACTCACAATTCATCGGTCTCAACAAACACACCGCAAAAGAAGATTACATCAAATAGATCTCCACGAGAATCGTGGAGAACTTTGTATTGAGATCCAAAGAGAGAGAAGAAGCCATCTAGCTAATAACTATGGACCCGAAGGTCTGAGGTAAACTACTCACACATCATCGGAGAGGCTAGGGTGTTGATGTAGAAGCCCTCCGTGATCGATGCCCCCTCCGGCGGAGCTCCGGAAAAGGCCCCCAGATGGGATCTCACGGGTACAGAAGGTTGCGGCGGTGGAATTGGGTTTTTGGCTCAGTATATGGTAGTTTGGGGGTACGTAGGTATATATAGGAGGAAGAAGTACGTCGGTGGAGCAACATGGGCCGCACGAGGGTGGAGGGCGCGCCGGGGGGTAGGCGCACTCCCCTACCTCGTGCCTTCCTGGTTGCTTTCTTGACGTAGGGTCCAAGTCCTCTGGATCACGTTCGTTCCAAAAATCACGTTCCCGAAGGTTTCATTCCGTTTGGACTCCGTTTGATATTCTTTTTCTGCGAAACTCTGAAATAGGCAAAAAATAGCAATTCTGGGCTGGGCCTCCAGTTAATAGGTTAGTCCCAAAAATAATATAAAAGTGTATAATAAAGCCCAAAAATGTCCAAAACAGAATATAATATAGCATGGAACAATCAAAAATTATAGATACGTTGGAGACGTATCAGACGTTCCGGTCTCAGTGTTTTGAGGCCATATCTGTATATGCTAGGCTCGTCAAGTTTAACCCGAGTATTCTGTGTGTGCAAAACTGGCTTGCACCCGTTGTATATGAACGTAGAGCTTATCACACCCGATCATCACGTGGTGTCTCGGCATGACGAACTATCGCAACGGTGCATACTCAGGGAGAACACTTATACCTTGAAATTTAGTGAGAGATCAGCTTATAATGCTACCGTCGTACTAAGCAAAATAAGAAGCATAAAAGATAAACATCACATGTAACCAAAATATGTGACATGATATGGCCATCATCATTTTGTGCCTTTGATCTCCATCTCCAAAGTACGGTCATGATCTCCATCGTCACTGGCAAGACACCATGATCTCCATCATCTTGATCTTTATCAATGTGACGTCACATGGTCGTCTCACCAACTATTGCTTTTGCAACTATTGCTATCGCATAGCGATAAAGTAAAGCAATTACATGGCGCTTGCATCTTATGCAATAATGAGACAACCATAAGGCTCCTGCCAGTTGGCGATAACTTCAACAAAACATGATCATATCATACAACAATTTATATCTCATCACGTCTTGACCATATCACATCACAACATGCCCTGCAAAAACAAGTTAGACGTCTTCTACTTTGTTGTTGCAAGTTTTACGTGGCTGCTACGGGCTGAGCAAGAACCGTTCTTACCTACACATCAAAAACCACAACGCGGTATAGTGATTGCTTTTTGATCTTCAGAAAGAACCCCGTTCATTGAATCTGATTCAACTAAAGTTGGAGAAACTGACACCCACCAGCCACATGTGTGCAAAGCACGTCGGTAGAACAAGTCTCGCGTAAGCGTACGCGTAATGTCGGTCTGAGCCACTTCATCCAACAATACCGCCGAATCAAGAATCAACTAGTGACGGCAAGCAATATGTATATACCCACGCCCACAACTCCTTTGTGTTCTACTCGTGCATATAACATCTACGCATAGACCTGGCTCGGATTTCACTATTGTGGAACGCAGTAATTTCAAAATTTTCCTACGCACATGCAAGATCTATCATGGTGATGCATAGCAACGAGAGGGGAAGAGTGTTGTCCACGTACCCTCGTAGACCGTAAGCGGAAGCGTTATGACAACGCGGTTGATGTAGTCGTACGTCTTCATGATCCGACCGATCCTAGTACCGAAAGTATGGCACCTCCGCGATCTGCACACGTTCAGCTCGGTGACGTCCCACGAACTCTCAATCTAGCTGAGTGTCGAGGGAGAGCTTCATCAGTACGACGACGTGATGATGGTGCTGATGAAGTTTCCGGTGCAGGGCTTTGCCTAAGCACTATGACGATATGATTGGGGTGGATTATGGTGGAGGGGGGCACCGCACACGGCTAAGGGATCAACGATCAACTTGTGCGTTCTAGGGTGCCCCCTGTCCCGTATATAAAGGAGCAAGGGGAGGGGGCCGACGACCTCATAGGGTGCGCCCCCAAGGGGGGAATCCTACTCCTACTACGAGTAGGCTCCCCCTTTCCTAGTCCAACTAGGAGGGGAAGGAAAGAGGAGGAGGGGAGAAGGAAAGAGGGGGCCGCCCCCAAGCCCTAAACCAATTCGGTTTGGGCCTAGGGGGGCGCGCCACACAGCTCCCTTGCTGCCATCTATTTCCACTAAGGCTCATGAAGGCCCATTGACCCCCCGGAGGTTCCGGTAACTCCCCGGTACTCCGGTATTTATCCGATGACTCCCGGAACCTTTCCGGTGTCCGAATATAACCTTCCAATATATCAATATTTATGTCTCGACCATTTCGAGACTCCTCGTCATGTCTGTGGTCACATCTGGGACTCCGAACTACCTTCGGTTCATCAAAACACATAAACTCATAATACTGATCGTCATCGAATGTTAAGCGTGCGGACCCTATGGGTTCGAGAACTATGTAGACATGACCGAGACTCACTTCTGGTCAATAACCAATAGCGAAACCTGGATGCTCATATTGGTTCCTACATATTCTACGAAGATCTTTATCGGTCAAACCGCATAACAACATACGTTGTTCCCTTTGTCATCGGCATGTTACTTGCCCGAGATTCGATCATCGGTATCTCAATACCTAGTTCAATCTCGTTACCGGCAAGTCTCTTTACTCGTTCCGTAATGCAACATCCCGCAACTAACTCATTAGTCACATTGCTTGCAAGGCTTATAGTGATGTGCATTACCGAGAGGGCCCAGAGATACCTCTCCTACAATCGGAGTGACAAATCCTAATCTCGATCTATGCCAACTCAACAAAACACCATCGGAGACACCTGTAGAGCATCTTTATAATCACCCAGTTACGTTGTGACGTTTGATAGCACACTAAGTGTTCGTCCGGTATTCAGGAGTTGCATAATCTCATAGTCATAGGAACATGTGTAAGTTATGGAGAAAGCAACAGCAACAAACTAAACGATCATCGTGCTAAGCTAACGGATGGGTCAAGTCAGTGACATCATTCTCTAATGATGTGATCCCGTTAATCAACTAATAACTCATGTATATGGTCAGGAAACATAACCATCATTGATTCAACGAGCTACTCAAGTAGAGGCATACTAGTGACACTTTGTTTGTCTATGTATTCACACATGTACTAAGTTTCCGGTTAATACAATTCTAGCATGAATAATAAACATTTATCATGATATAAGGAAATATAAATAACAACTTTATTATTGCCTTTAGGGCATATTTCCTTCATGAACCACCCAAGATCTAATCTATGAGATGCATAGTAATGAGAGAGGAGTGAGTTTACGTACCCTTGTAGAACAAAAGTGTTAGCGTATGTAACGCGGTAAATGTAGTCATACTCTTCACGACCCAATCACTAGTGTCGAACGGACGGCACCTCCGAGTTTAGCACACGTTCATCTCAATGGCGTCCTCTCCTCCTTGATCCACCACGTGAGGGAGACGAGGTAGATGATACCAGGACTAGCCCAACGGTGAGGTGGTGGTGGTGGCCGCGAAATTCCGGCAGGGCTTCGCCAAGCGTGTACCAGAGAAACATGGGAGGAGTTGGGAGAGGCAATGGGCAAGGTCAAAGGGGTGGCTACTTCCATGCACCTCCCCCTTCTTTATAAAGGCTAGGGGCAGGGGAGG
Organism: Triticum urartu; assembly: GCF_003073215.2. Classification (NCBI taxonomy): domain Eukaryota; kingdom Viridiplantae; phylum Streptophyta; class Magnoliopsida; order Poales; family Poaceae; genus Triticum; species Triticum urartu. The sequence goes on from NC_053022.1 coordinate 299,641,434, forward strand.
GCACCCATCCTAGGGTCGGCCACAAGGGAGAAATCCCTTTAAACTTGGAGATAACATCTTATGTCTAGATTCAATCCATTAAATTTAGAGATAAGACCTTATCTCTATATTTAAACGACATGTGCCTTGGGAAATGGTGCAGTGATAACCCACAAGTTTAGGGGATCACAACAGTTTTCGAGGGTAGAGTATTCAACCCAAATTTATTGATTCGACACAAGGGGAGCCAAAGAATATTCTCAAGTATTAGCAGCTTAGTTGTCAATTCAACCACACCTGGAAACTTTATATCTGCAGCAAAGTATTTACTAGCAAAGTAATATGATAGTAGTGGTAACAGTAGCAAAAGGTAACGGTAACAAAAGTAGTGTTTTTGGTATTTTGTAGTGATGATAGCAATAGCAACGGAAAAGTAAATAAGCGGAGAACAATATATGGAAAGCTCGTAGGCAATGGATTGGTGATAGAGAATTATGCCGGATGCGGTTCATCATGTAACAGTCATAACCTAGGGTGACAAAGAACTAGCTCCAATTCATCAATGTAATGTAGGCATGTATTCCAAATATAGTCATACATGCTTATGGAAAAGAACTTGCATGGCATCTTTTGTCCTACCCTCCCATGGCAGCGGGGTCCTAGCAGAAACTAAGGGATATTAAGGCCTCCTTTTAATAGAGTACCGGACCAAAGCATTAACACATAGTGAATACATGAACTCCTCAAACTATGGTCATCACTGGGAGTGGTCCCGATTATTGTCACTTTGGGGTTGCCGGATCATAACACATAGTAGGTGACTATAGACTTACAAGATAGGATCAAGAACTCTCATATATTGATGAAAACATAATAGGTTCAGATCTGAAATCATGGCAGTCGGGCCCTAGTGACAAGCATTAAGCATAGCAAAGTCATAGCAACATCAATCTCAGAACATAGTGGATACTAGGGATCAAACCCTAACAAAACTAACTCGATTACATGATAAATCTCATCCAACCCATCACCGTCCAGCAAGCCTATGATGGAATTACTCACGTACGGCGGTGAGCATCATGAAATTGGTGATGGAGGATGGTTGATGATGATGATGGCGATGGATTCCCCTCTCTGAAGCCCCGAACGGACTCCAGATCAGCCCTCCCGAGAGGTTTTAGGGCTTGGCGGCGGCTCCATATCGTAAAATGCGATGAATCCTTCTTCTTTATTTTTTCTCCCCAAAAGCAAATATATAGAGTTGGAGTTGAGGTCGGAGGAGCTCCAGGGTGGCCACGAGGTAGGGGGGGCGCGCCCAGGGGGGCAGGCGTGCCCCCACCCTCGTGGCTAGGGTGTGGGCCCCTGGTCTTAATCTTTTGCAAGGATTTTTTGTTATTTCCAAAAAGATGTTTTGTGAAGTTTCAGGTCATTTCGAGAACTTTTGTTTCTGCACATAAATAACACCATGGCAATTCTGCTAAAAACAGCGTCAGTCCGGGTTAGTTCCATTCAAATCATGCAAGTTAGAGTCCAAAACAAGGGCAAAAGTGTTTGGAAAGGTAGATACGACGGAGACGTATCAACTCCCCCAAGCTTAAACCTTTGCTTGTCCTCAAGTAATTCAGTTGACAAACCGAAAGTAATAAAGAAAAACTTTTACAAACTCTGTTTGCTCTTGTTGTTGTAAATATGTAAAGCCAGCATTCAAGTTTTCAGCAAAGATTATAAACTAACCATATTCACAATAACGCTTAGGTCTCATGTTTACTCATATCAATGGCATAATCAACTAGCAAGCAATAATAATAAATCTCGGATGATGACACTTTCTCAAAACAATCATTATATGATATAACGAGATGGTATCTCGCTAGCCCTTTCTGAGATCGCAAAACATAAATGCAGAGCACCTTTAAAGATCAAGGGCTGACTAGACATTGTAATTCATGGTAAAAGAGATCCAGTCAAGTCATACTCAATGTAAACTAACAGTAATGAATGCAAATGACAGCGGTGCTCTCCAACTGGTGCTTTTTAATAAGAGGAGGATGACTCAACATAAAAGTAAATAGATAGGCCCTTCGCAGAGGGAAGCAGGGATTTGTAGAGGTTCTAGAGCATGGTTTTGAAATAGAGGTGAATAATATTTTGAGCGGTATACTTTCATTGTCAACATAACAACGAAGAGATGGCGATATCTTCCATGCTACACACATTATAGGCGGTTCCCAAACAGAATGGTAAAGTTTATACTCCCCCTCCACCAACAAGCATCAATCCATGGCTTGCTCGAAACAACGAGTGCCTCCAACTAACAAGAGTCCCAGGGGGAGTTTTGTTTGCAATTATTTTGATTTTATTTGCATAAAGCATGGGACTGGGCATCCCGGTGACCAGCCATTTTCTCGTGAGTGAGGAGCGGAGTCCACTCCTCTTGAGAATAACCCGCCTAACATGGAATATACGGACAACCCTAGTTGATACATGAGCTATTCGAGCATACAAAACAGTATATTTATTTGAAGGTTTAGAGTTTGGCACATACAAATTTACTTGGAACGGCAGGAACATAGCGTAAATAGGTAAGTATGGTGGACTCATATGGCATAACTTTGGGGTTTATGGGATTAGATGCAGAAGCAGTATTCCCGCTTAGTACAGGTGAAGGCTAGAAAAAGACTGGGAAGCAACCAACTAGAGAGCGAAAACAGTCATGAACATGCATTAAAATTAATCAACACCGAATGCAAGCATGAGTAGGATATAATTCACCATGAACATAAATATCATGAAGGCTATGTTGATTTTGTTTCAACTACATGCGTGAACATGTGCCAAGTCAAGTCACTTAAATCATTCAGAGGAGGATACCACCCTATCATACCACATCACAACCATTTTAATAGCATGTTGGCACGCAAGGTAAACCATTATAAGCTCCTAGCTAATCAATCATGGCACAAGAAACTATGATATGTAGTTGTCATTGCAAACATGTTCATTCATAATAGGCTGAATCAGGAACGATGAACTAATCATATTTACAAAAACAAGAGAGGTCGAGTTCATACCAGCTTTTCTCATTTCAGTCAGTCCATCATATATCGTCATAATTGCCTTTCACTTGCACGACCGAACGATGTGGATAATAATAATAATAGTGCACGTGCATTGGACTAAGCTGGAATCTACAAGCATTCAATAAACAGGAGAAGACAAGGAAATATGGGCTCTTTTGTCAGATCAACAAAATGCATATAGGAGCCACTTCAACAATTTAATCATGGTCTTCTCCTATCGACCCCCAAAGAAAAGAAAAGAAATAAAACTATTTGCATGGGAAAGCTCCCAACAAGCAAAAGAAGAACAGGAAATCTTTTTGGGTTTTCTTTTTAATTACTACTACAAGCATGAAAATTAAAACTAGCTAAAAGCTACAACTAATTTTTTTGGTTTTTCTTAAGGTTTATTAAACACACAAGAAGAAAGCATAAAAAGGAAATAAACTAGCATGGATGAAATAATGAAAAAGTATGAGCACCGACATCTAGTAATAAGTGTGTGAACATGAATATAATGTCGGTGAGAAATACGTACTCCCCCCAAGCTTAGGCTTTTGGCCTAAGTTGGTCTATGGCCACGGTTGGCCTGGAGGATATCCATAGTAATGGTTGGGGTCGTACTGTAAAGAAGAAGACTCTGATTGCCACTGATTGGCAATCATCTCCGGATCCCACTGGTAATTAGACTGTCGTGGAGGATCAACTTGTGGTTCCGACTCTGGCTTTGTGGCTGATGTAGGGTTCCGGTAGACGTGAATAGCCTCTAACGGAACAAGGTACTTGCCTGAAGATAAATCAAACAAGGAAGGAGCAGGCAGGGTAATAGTCTCAGGATGATGTTTATCAAAGAACAATTTGTATTTAAGCTCCCCTTCCCTATTCTTATAACAATAAAATTGTGTGCCACCATACTCTTATAATCTAAAAAAACAGAAGGCAGCAATTTTTCTTCCTTCTCATAATGCCTAATAGGTGTGTTAAAATGTGCAGCTAGGCGTGAAGCATAGATGCCTCCAAAGATGGGGCCCTTTGTACGGTTCAGACTTAACCGTTTAGCAATAATACCGCCCATACTAACAGAGTTATCACAGAATAAACCGTGGAACAAAATAATAATATCAGGAACACTAAGGTTTCCACAGTTTCCGCGACCAATTAAGCAACGACCAGCAAATATTGCAAAGTAGCGTAAAACAGGAAAACGTATGCTAGTGATTCGTGCATCAGAAACCTTCCTCGTTTCCCCTACAGTGATGGTATCAATAAACCCATCCACATCGCCGTGATGTGGTTCCTCTATTGTGCCCTCGAAAGGGATCAAACAAACCCGACAAAAATCATAAACTGACATCTCCTTATGCTCATCATATAAATAAAACTCCACCGTAGGTGGTGAGCTCCTAGCATGGAAATGAAAGTTTTGCACAAAGATATTGGTGAGTAAGAGATATTGTTCACGTTGGTCGTGGAGGAAGGCGGTGAGGCCTGCATTCTCAGCCAATTCATAAAAATCATCATAAATCCCAGCCGCTCTTAAGAAATCATCGGAAGGCCATTCACGCGACCGAACCTCCGCGGTGCGAGGCAGATTATATTTGGGCCTATCTACTTTTTCATTTTGCTTTTCCTTCGAGCTTCGGCTCGATGAGCCCCTCAAAAATCCCTTCATTATTTTCTGAAAAAATCTGAAATTTTTAGTAACTTCAAAATAAAAGTAAACCAAACTCAACAAAATTGATAGCAACTACTCCTACAAGTGCCTAGAGCCTATATCATGCATCAAAACTACTTGGAACCACATAAATTTGACATGCAAGCTCAAGAACAGGGTCACCTAGGCAGCATAAATTTGCAATGAATAAAGCACTAGAACAAAAACTAATTGGACCAGTGGAGGAGTCACATACCAAGGAACAATCCCCCCAAGCAGTTTTATGAGAGGTGCTTTGAGCAAGGAGATCGAAAATGGCAGCAAAATGAGCTTGGACTCGGGTTTGAACTGGATAATCGTGTTTGTGGGAGGAAGAAGGAGTGTGTGGGTGCAGGAATAAGTGGAGGAGGGCCACCATGGGCCCACGAGGCAGGGGCGCGCCCTCCACCCTCGCGGCCAGATGGATGCCCCCCGTGCTGTGTTCTTAGTGCCAAATATTCTCAAATATTCCAGAAAAAAACATATTTAAATTTCAGGGCATTTGGAGAACTTTTATTTTTGGGGTATTTTTATATTGCACGGATAAATCAGATAACAGATGGAAAATACTTATTTTTATTTTATTTAATATAAATAACGGAAAGTAAAAGGAGGGTACAGAGAGTTGTGTTTTCTAAATCCATCCATCTCATGATCATCAAAAGGAACCCATTAACAAGATTGATCAAGTCTTGTTAACAAACTCATTCCGAATAACATGGAACCGGAGAATTTTCGAATAACACTAGGTTACCTCAACGGGGATATGCACATCCCCAACAATAAGAATATCATATTTCTTCTTGACAGTAGGAAGAGGAAATTCAAAACCTCCAAAAATAATCGATGTAATTTTTCCAATAGAATTGATACTGTGGACTTGAGGTTGTTTCCTCAGAAAGTGTACCGTATGCTCATTACCATTAACATGAAAAGTGACATTACCTTTATTGCAATCAATAACAGCCCCTACGATATTCAAAAAGGGTCTTCCAAGAATAATAGACATACTATCATCCTCGGGAATATCTAGAATAACAAAGTCCGTTAAAATAGTAATGTTTGCAACCACAACAGGCACATCCTCACAAATACCGACAGGTATAGCAGTTGATTTATCAGCCATTTCCAAAGATATTTCCGTAGGTGTCAACTTATTCAAATCAAGTCTACGATATAAAGAGAGCGGCATAACACTAACACCGGCTCCAAGATCACATAAAGCAGTTTTAACATAGTTTCTTTTGATGGAGCATGGTATAGTGGGTACTCATGGATCTCCAAGTTTCTTTGGTATTCCACCCTTAAAAGTATAATTGGCAAGCATGGTGGAAATTTCAACTTCCGGTATCTTTCTTTTATTAGTAACAATTTCTTTCATGTACTTAGCATAAGGATTCATTTTAAGCATATTAGTTAATCGCATACGCAAAAAGATAGGTGTAATCATTTTAGCAAAGCGCTCAAAATCCTCATCATCCTTTTTCTTGGATGGTTTGGGAGGGAAAGGCATGGGTTTTTGAACCCATGGTTCTCTTTCTTTACCGTGTTTCCTAGCAACAAAGTCTCTCTTATCATAACGTTGATTCTTTGATTGTGGGTTATCAAGCTCAACAGCAGGTTCAATTTCTATATCATTATCATTGCTAGGTTGAGCATCAACATGAACATTATCATTAACATTATCACTAGTTTCAGGTTCATTACTAGATTGTGTTTCAGCATCAGAAATAGAAATATCATTTGGATTCTCAGGTGTATGAATAACAGGTTCACTAGAAGCATGCAAAGTCCTATCGTTTTTCTTTTTCTTCCTTTTAGAAGTACTAGGTGCATCTATATTATTTCTCTGAGAATCTTGCTCATTTTTCTTAGGATGGCCTTCAGGATACAAAGGTTCCTGGGTCATTTTACCACCTCTAGTCATAACTTTAACAACATAATCATTATTCTTACTATCCAATTCATTGAGCAAATCATTTTGAGCTTTAAGTACTTGTTCTACTTGAGTGGTAACCATAGAAGCATGTTTACTAATAAGTTTAAGTTCACCTTTGAGATTAGCCATATAATCACCCAAGTGTTCAAGCACAGCACTGCGTTTTAATTCTCTACCAAAATAAGCATTGAAGTCTTCTTGCTTAACCATAAATTTATCAAACTCATCTAAGCATGGGCTAGCAAACTTAGTAAATGGGATTTCAGCTTTATCATATCTATAGAGAGAATTTACCTTTACTACCTGTGTCGGGTTATCAAGACCATGCATTTCTTCAATAGGAGATGGATTAAAATTATGCATTTCTTCGACAAGCGGTAAATTAAGACCATGTATTTCTTCAATAGGAGGTAAATTCTTAACATCTTCAGCTTTAATACCCTTTTCTTTCATGGATTTCGTTGCCTCTTGCATATCTTCAGGACCCAGAAATAGAATACCCCTTTTCTTCGGAGTTGGCTTAGGAGTTGGTTCAGGAATTGGATCAGGAAGTGTCCAATTATTTTCATTAGTCAACATATTATTCAATATAATTTCAGCTTCATCCGGTGTTCTTTCCCTGAAAACAGAACCAGCACAACTATCCAGGTAATCGCTGAAAGCATCGGTTAGTCCATTATAAAAGATATCAAGTATTTCATTTTTCTTAAGAGGATGATCAGGCAAAGCATTAAGTAATTGGAGAAGCCTCCCCCAAGCTTGTGGGAGACTCTCTTCTTCAATTTGCAAAAAATTATATGTATCCCTTAAGGCGGCTTGTGTCTTATGAGCAGGGAAATATTTAGCAGAGAAGTAATAAATCATATCCTGGGGACTACGCACACAACCAGGATCAAGAGAATTAAACCATCTTAGCATCACCCTTTAATGAGAACGGAAATATTTTAAGGATATAAAAGTAGCGAGTTCTCTCATCATTAGTGAACAAGGTGGCTATATCATTTAATTTAGTAAGATGTGTCATAACAGTTTTAGATTCATAGCCATAAAAAGGATCAGATTCAACCAAAGTAATTATATCAGGATCAACAGAGAATTCATAATCCTTATCAGTAACATAGATAGGTGAAGTAGCAAAAGCAGGGTCAGGTTTCATTCTAGCATTAAGGGATTGCTGCTTCCATTTAGCTAATAACCTCTTTAGATCATATCTATCATTGCAAGCTAAAATAGCTCTAGCAGATTCTTCATCCAGAACATAACCCTGAGGAACAACATGCAATTCATATTTATTAGGGGGAGAGTCTTCATCATCACTTTCGTCAATATTATCAGTTTCAATAATTTCATTCTCTCTAACCCTAGCAAGTTGTTCATCAAGAAATTCACCAAGTAGCATAGTAGTATCAAGCGTAGAAGTAGTTTCATCATAAGTATCATGCATAGCCAAAGTGGCATCATCAATAACATGTGACATATCAGAATGAATAGCAGAAGCAGGCTTATGTGTCGCAAGCTTACTCAAAACGGAAGGTGAATCAAGTGCAGGGCTAGATGGCAGTTCCTTACCTCCCCTCGTAGTTGAGGGATAAATCTTGGTTTTTGAATCTCTCAAGTTCTTCATAATGATAAGCTGATATAAATCCCAAGTGACTCAAAGAATAGAGCTATGCTCCCCGGCAACGGCGCCAGAAAATATTCTTGATAACCCACAAGTATAGGGGATCACAACAGTTTTCGAGGGTAGAGTATTCAACCCAAATTTATTGATTCGACACAAGGGGAGCCAAATAATATTCTCAAGTATTAGCAGCTGAGTTGTCAATTCAACCACACCTGGAAATTTAATATCTGCAGCAAAGTATTTAGTAGCAAAGTAATATGATAGTAGTGGTAACGGTAGCAAAAGGTAAAGGTAACAAAAGTAGTGTTTTTGGTATTTTGTAGTGATGATAGCAATAGCAACGGAAAAGTAAATAAGCGGAGAACAATATATGGAAAGCTCGTAGGCAACTGATCGGTGATAGAGAATTATGCCGGATGCGGTTCATCATGTAACAGTCATAACCTAGGGTGACAAAGAACTAGCTCCAGTTCATCAATGTAATGTAGGCATGTATTCCGAATATAGTCATACGTGCTTATGGAAAAGAACTTGCATGACATCTTTTGTCCTACCCTCCCGTGACAGCGGGGTCCTAGCAGAAACTAAGGGATATTAAGGCCTCCTTTTAATAGAGTACCGGACCAAAGCATTAACACACAGTGAATACATGAACTCCTCAAACTACGGTCATCACCGGGAGTGGTCCCGATTATTGTCACTTCGGGGTTGCCGGATCATAACACATAGTAGGTGACTATAGACTTGCAAGATAGGATCAAGAACTCTCATATATTGATGAAAACATAATAGGTTCAGATCTGAAATCATGGCACTCGGGCCCTAATGACAAGCATTAAGCATAACAAAGTCATAGCAACATCAATCTCAGAACATAGTGGATACTAGGGATCAAACCCTAACAAAACTAACTCGATTACATGATAAATCTCATCCAACCCATCACCGTCCAGCAAGTCTACGATGGAATTACTCGCGCACGGCGGTGAGCATCATGAAATTGGTGATGGAGGATGGTTGATGATGACGATGGCGACGGATTCCCCTCTCCGGAGCCTCGAACGGACTCCAGATCAGCCCTCCCAAGAGGTTTTAGGGCTTGGCGGCGGCTCCGTATCGTAAAACGTGATGAGTCCTTCTTCTTTATTTTTTTCTCCCCGAAAGCAAATATATAGAGTTGGAGTTGAGGTCGGAGGAGCTCCAGGGGGCCCACGAGGTAGGGGGCGCACCTAGTCGGGGCAGGCGCGCCCCCCACCCTCGTGGCTAGGGTGTGGGCCCCCTGGTCTTCATCTTTTGCAAGGATTTTTTTATTATTTCCAAAAGATGTTCCGTGAAGTTTCAGGTCATTCCGACAACTTTTGTTTCTGCACATAAATAACACCATGGCAATTCTGCTGAAAACAGCGTCAGTCTGGGCTAGTTCCATTCAAATCATGCAAGTTAGAGTCCAAAACAAGGGCAAAAGTGTTTGGAAAAGTAGATACGACGGAGACGTATCATGCGGCGAGCCCATGTGGGCTGTCGCCCCACCCCTCGGTCCATGTGGGCCTTCCCGGGTCGTTGAGCCCCATGGTAGAACCCCCGGAACCTTCTAGAACCTTCCCGGTACCCTACCGAAAATTCCCGAACTTTTCCAGAACCCTGAATATGACTTCCCATATATAAATCTTTATCTCCGGACCATCCCGGAGCTCCTCAGGATGTCCCAGATCCCATTCGGGACTCCGAGCTACTTTCGAACTTTCCACTATTAATATCTCAACATTACCCTAGCGCTACCGAACGTTAAGCGTGCGACCCTACGGGTTCGGTAGTCATGTAGACATGACCGAGACACCTCTCCGATCAATAACCAATAGCGTGACCTAGATACCCATATTAATACCTACATTTTCCACAAAGATCTTTATAGGTTGAACCACAATGTCGGGGATTCAGTTAATCCCGTATATAATTCCCTTTGTCCGGTGATATGTTACTTGCCTGAGATTCGATCGTCGGTATCTTCATACCTAGTTCAATCTCGTTACCAACAAGTCTCTTTATTTGTTCCATAATACAAGATCCAGTGACTAAACTCATTAGTCACATGCTTGCAAGCTTCTATGATGTTGTATTACCAAGAGGGCTCAGAGATATCTCTCTGTGACACGGAGAGACAAATCACAGTCTCGATCCGTGCAACGCAACAAATACTTTCGGAGATACCTGTAGAGTATCTTTATGATCACCCAGTTATGAAGTGAAGTTTGATACAAAGTATTCCTCTGGTATCCGGGAGTGGCATGATCTCATGGTCTAAAGAACAGATACTTGACATGAAGAAAACTGTAGCAAATAAACTAAGTGATACGATTTGATGCTAAGCTTACAGTTGGGTCTGTCCATCACATCATTATCCTAATGATGTGATCCTGATATCAAATGACAACTCATGTCTATGGTTAGGAAACCTTAACCATCTTTGATGAACGAGCTAGTCTAGTAGAGGCTCACTAGGGACACTGTGTGTTTATATATCCACACATGTATTTAAGTTTTCGGTCAATACAATTCTAACATCAATAATACACATTTATCATGAACAAGGAAATGTGATAATAACCAATTTATTATTGCTTCTAGGGCATATTCCCAACATGGCCACCACCACCACTACCACCACCACCAACACCACCACCACCAACAACACCACCATTCCGAAGAGAGACTTCCGTTTGGGTCATGATTGCACGATCTTCGACTTTCCTGGCATCAGGAAGCCTCTCATCTTCAAGTCTACACTCCTCCACCTTCAACTTTCTCTCCCCGGTCGCCAACCAGGACCTCTATTTCTCATCCTCCAACATCGTGAGCTCATTCGACCTCGCCAACACCTTCTTAGCCTCAATCATGGCTACAAGTTCTTCTTTGTATGCACCATCATATGCACTTCTCTTCTTTCTCTCCTTTTGCAATTTTGTTCCCTTCCGGTTTATTGTTGGGCTCTTCATCCACGTCGTCCTCCTTCTCAACAAATATGCTTAATCTTGATCTTTTTGAAGTCCTATCCGCAAATCTCTTGACCCACTTCTCATTTTCGCAAAGCTCTTTGTAGAAATGATACAAAGTGAAGGGCTTGCGGTCGAACTTCTTGTTCCTATTCTTGAAGAGTTCTTGGATGTATGAGCCATACTCCATGACTTGCACATCGCTAGGTGGTGAATGATTCACTTGATTGATGCAACCATACCATTGATTGCATTGGTCGTGAATGGTGCCCCAACAATGCCCAAGAGACCCTTGTGTATGACTTGATGTCACCTCCACGGATTTGTTGTACTACTATGCAATTCTTTCTCAAAACTTGTCCTGTGATTGATCTGTGCATCCATGGAGATGTTCATCCAAGCATAGCATAGCGCATCGTGCTTCCTTCGGTCATCTCCTCAATTTCGGCGGAGGAGTAAAATTACTGTGGAGATAAAGAAGGATGCACTGATCGACAAGATGTATTATGATGACCAACGCTCAAGAGTTGAGCTGTGTTGGTCCGTTGCGCGTTTCGCTTCGCAGGTTTGATCAACTTGCTCAGCAATCCTAGGGGCACGCTTGTCATTTCGGCTCCCTTCACTGAACAGGCAAACGAGCGTCGCCTCCGCTTCCCACAGCCAGCTCCCGCCGGAGCACGCCGCCGCCACCGCCAGCGCGGCCACCGTCCAATTCCACCCCGCCACCAGCGCCACCTCCTCCATGCCCCAAAACCACTCGGGATGGAGCACAGCTCGTCACCGCTCGAAGCCACGGCGGGGAACCCCCATGCATTGCCCGTGCCACCCCAAGCAGCCACGCCGCCGCCTCCACCCCAGGCACCCCTGCTGCTGCAGGAGGACTCGGACTCGGAGGGGTCGTCGTCTGCTCCGGCCTCTCCAGCCCTCGCCGAACCAGCCGCGGCCGGGGCCACGATAACGACGACGCTTCTACCGCTCCTCAACCAGCGCGCCGCGGCGGCATCAGCACGCTCTGCGTCTCCCGTCCAAGCCGGCGTCGCGAGGGTGGTAGGCTGGGGCAGCGAAGAGGGGCTGCTGCCGCTGGCGAGGGTGCTTACGGCGCTGGGGTACGACGAGATGGCATCGGCGGCGAGGCTCCACCCCAACTTACCGCCGCTCGCGAGGTGGCACGGGCCGATCACCATCTTCGCGCCTCCCGACATCTCCATCCAGACCTCGTGCTCCATGTGCTCGATGCGCCGCCTCCTCCTGGACCACATCGCCTTGGGCTACTACCCGTACTCCGAGCTCACCGCCGCCCCCACCATCAAGATTCCATCGGCCTCCGTCAACCTCTGCCTCAACATCGACACCGTGAGCGGCACCTTCTCCGTCCACCACGCCAGGCTCTTCGTTGAAGGCGTCGAGGTTTCCCACCCTGAGGTCTACAACGACGGCCGCTACATCGTCCATGGCCTCCGCACCTTCCTGCAACCGCTCTCACGCTACTCCTGCTTCGACCGCTCGCACTCGTACCACTGCCACGGCGACAGCATGCCAACCCGGTCGGACGCGACCTCCGTCTCCATGTCCGCGATGCGTGTGAGCATCAGGATCCGCGAGGCCATCGCGCGCCTCCGCGATGCAGGTTAGAGACGGCTTCATGCCGCTTGCCATGGCGACACCGGCGGCCACCGGAAGTCCTACGGACGTCGTGATGAGTTCTGAACTTCTGATGGTAATTTGTGGGTTGTGGCTGCGTGGTTGTTTCGCTATCCAGTACTGCTTGAATGATTGGAACATTTTTGGAAACTCGATTGAGTTGATGCTCTCTGTTGAACTACACTAAATCTCTTTTAGATCTTCATTTAGTTGCTCTGTTCATGGTATCCAGGCGCCCTCTCCAGGTTGGGTCGTGGATGTGCAGTTCTGCCAGTGATAGGTTTGATTGTCTTTCCTGATGCTCCTTGCTCCGGATATGCTGTGCTAATTTTGCTCCTCATCAGTTACTGTCGAAATGGCACATCCATTGCTTCTTCATTAATTCAAACATCACATGATCTTCTGAAAATGTTGTTCGGTTGGTAATTGGTATACTCTCCAGGTTTGTTAATAAGAGTCTTTGTTTGATCAAGCACCACGGTAGCAACTGGATGCCATTGAATTGTTTTTCCCAATAACTCAGTTATCTACTTTTTCTCTTTTCTGTCAAGATGGAAAAGACGGTTTACAATTGAACCTTCTTCGCGATGGTTTAGGCACGGATGCCCTCAGTTTGCAAACCTGTAACATTTTTCTGTGTGTATTCTGGTCACTGATTCACCGCATGTTCTGTTTTTGCATGGATTATATTCATCGAAAGAGTGTCACACACTCACACGGACCGAGACTGGCTCATCAAGCTTATTAAATTCCATATTATGGCAGAAATGTTTGTTGCGTAGTTTAAATGTATTTGGTACATAATTAGGATCCGGCTTACCTGCTCCCTTCCCGTGCTCCCATCCGTGCTCCCACTTCATCCAACGGCTGTCTTTTTTTCTTTTTTTTTTCTAATCTAATCATCTCTCCCCCTGATTTTAAGGGGGTGGGGTCGGGCCTTATTTTGTTCCAATCAAATCAAGCCACATATGCGGGAGCACGGATGGGCACACGGGAGGGGAGCAGGCAAGTCTCGTCCACATAATTAAAGGCTACGACGAATACTTTTATTCAATATGGGTGACAGCATGATCATAAAATTAGCCCTCCTTCACTTTAGGTGTCATAGAGCTCTACATGTCTCTTTGTATTTTGCTTTTTTTTATTTTTTCGTTTGTGTGAGTGGATCGTGTTTGGTTGTATGTATTTTAGTTATACAAAAATCAGGTGTAATGCTTAGTAGGCTGTTTGGATGACAGCCGATAGCTATCATGCCAATATTTTGGTGTTGACCACAAGCCTGGGAGAGTGTTTGGATTGGTGCCAGCTTTTGCTTACCGTGCCAATTTTTTGGTCGCCGGTACACAACCTCTTCACTTTTTGCGCCCATACGTTGGCTTGGCAGCGGCGCTAAGAGCACCTTCAACAGCCGCACTAAACAAGTACCACGTCGCAAATTATTTTAGCGCGCGTGGAATCGGTGAAGTGGCTCCAGCGGGCGCACAATAACCGCGCGTAACATATAGAGTTGGGCGCGCGGTCCGAATCGCCAGCGTGCGCTGTGTATTTGGGGCGCCCGCTTTCGCGCGCGGCACACACGAGCGTTCGCGCTACACTCTCTCCTCCGCACCACCTTCGCCCCGCGCACGCCGGCGCCGGCGAACTAGACCCGATGGACGCACGCGCCGGCACCCCGCTCACCCCATCCTACAGCCGCGACCCCTCCATCGCTGCCGCCACCGCCGCAAACACTAGCGCGGGGAGCGTTGGCCTCGCCTCCGTCGGAGCTCCTCCGAGCATCGGCCTCGCGCGCGACCTCTTCATACTGCCGCAGATGACCTCGGCGGCGGGTGGCGTCGCGTCGGCGCCCGCCGTGATGAAGCCACGTGCCCCCCCCTCCCCCCCCCCCCCCCCCCCCCCCCCCCCCCCCCCTCGAAGCTCCCAAATGCTGCGCGGCCGAAAAAGGGCAAGACATCCGCGAAGAAGAACAAGGCGGCGGACGACTCCGGCACCTCGAAGGCGTCGAGGAAGAAGCTTCCAAGGCGTGTGACGGGCGCGGCGGCTACCAAAGCGCCGGCGAGCTCACTTGTTGAGCCGGCGGCCGACGCGCACAATGTGTTTGAGGATATGCCCCAAAGGTAGAAAATTCCCCAACTTGTTATTTTTTTCTTGTTATTTTTTGAATGCATACATGGGTGGCTTTGGAGCTACCATGGAGACCATGGGAGCCATGGGTGGCTTTGGAGCACCTTCCGGCGTCATGGCCGGCATGGGAGACATGAGTTTTGCGTCTCTCATGAAAGGCATGGGTGCATCTCCGGTCGTCATGGGCGGAATGTCTTCCAGTGTGCCTCACACATCTTCTCATGAAGATATCGTTGAAGATCTTGCCAACACCGTCCGAGCTTCACGTGATGCGGTGCGCGACAATGATGATGAGAAGGAGGAAGAATCGTCTTCAGAGAAGTCGGATGAATCGGAGGAAGATGATGACGAAGACGAGGACGGGGCTTGATGTGTCTTTTGTTTGTGTCATGAACTTGGTTTGCATTTTGGACTTGGTTGGATGAACTTGTGGGCATAGACTTTTATTTATCAACTTGTTTGTGTGAAATTATATTATGCCATGGTCATTGCACTTTGAATGTTTGAAATTCATTTTGTGTCCAAAATGCAATATATGGCATGCGCCGGCGAGTCGCGCGCTGCATTTTAAGATGCTCTAACCAAATAATCCTTAAATCTTTCAAGTAATAAAGTATTTTTTTTCAAAAATATTTGATAAGGTGTTTCTTCTGCTGATTAAAGGGCTGTTTGGTTAGCGCCCCGACTGCCTTGCCAATTGTGGGCAAGTCAAATTTTTGGCGAAGGATTCTGCTGCCGCTGCCAAGTCAACGTACAGGCGCAAAAAGTGAAGAGGTTGCTATATCACCGAGTCCGAGTCGCATCCCTGTTCGGACTTCTCGCGGCCTATTTAGCGACACGACTTGCCACGCCAGACTTGTAGCAATCGCCGAGAAAAAGGAGTGTAGACGTAGTAGCAGGTGCAGCTCCTGCCTGCGTGGCCGAGCAATCGCCGAGACAGACATGGATACCGAGGCGCGTACAAAGAGGCTCGAGGTCGAGCGCGGCTGCACGCTGCCGGAGGAGATCGTGGAGGACATCCTCTCCCGCCTGCCGGTCAGGTCGCTCCGCCGCTTCCGCTGCGTGAATCGCGCGTGGGACGCCCTCATCACCTCCCCCGCGTTCGAGGACCTCCACTCCGATCGGTCCCGCCGCTACCGCAGATTGTTCCTCAAGCCAACCTGCCAGAACGTCTTCTACGCTTGGAAGCTCGGTGGCCCAGTGGAGACCATCATGGACAACTGGAGATTGCCGCAGGGGAAGATCTTCCCCATCACCAAGTCCTGCCATGGCATCGTCCTCCTACGGTGCCTCGACTACGGTCTGCACTACGTTTGGTACCCTTCAGCCAACGAACTCTTGGCTCTGCCGGACAGAACACCGGCCAGGGTTGCCTGGGCCGGCGGCAGAACCCACATGATCTACGGCATGGGTTACTGCTCGACGACCAAGCAGTACAAAATAGTGCGCATGTACAATTTTGACCGTGACCTCGGACTACACGACACGGTGTGCGAGGTCTACACCCTCGACGAGTCCACGCACTGGAGGCCCGCTGCCACACAGCCTCACTCATGCCACCTCCGAGTCAATGGGAGGCAGGGAGCCGTTCTCTGCAACGGCAATCTGCATTTCGTCCACACGCATGGTCTGGACCTCCTCACCGTTTTCAATATCCACGCCGAGACGTTCAGCACGATGGTGCTGCCTCCGGAGATGAGATCATACTCGCCGGACTTCATGCTAACTGAGCTGGGCGGTTTCCTATGTGTCTACCACGCAAAACGCAGGGACCATCCGGAGTTTGCCGACCCTTACGACATCTGGCTGCTAAGAGACTACGAGGCAGGGCAATGGGAAAGACTGCGGTGCATCAACTGGGGGAGCATGGGAGAAGCGGAGATCGCCCCGCTCAAGTCCTCCTGGATCGCCCCGCTTGACATGTACTATGACCATGGCGCTCAGAAGAAGAAGATCCTGTTTGGCACGAGCGCATGCAAGGTGTTCGTGGTGGACCCTGACACCGGCGTCCCGGAAGTTATATTCTCGCCGGAGGACACGATCATGGGAGATCAGGGCAACTGGGACATCGAATTCCCCGCCATCGGGTTGTTTGAGGAGCGCCTCGCGTCCGTGGGCCGCACCAACGAGGAGATCATCTTCACTTCGCCATGGGCACGAGCCGCGTCCTCGGTGCTCATGTACCTGCCAGCACGCACGGTTGGGCGCTTGAACCAGGTGTGCACGGGTTGGCGTGCTATGATAAAGGCCGACTGCTTCATCGGTGCACATTTGTACCATGCAAACCTTGATAAAATTCCCCACATTATGTTCACAGATGGAACGCCCTTCAGGTTCAAAGCCCTGGAGGATTTCATCAACACATCAGACGCACTACCACCTTTGATTGACGAGGGCTCACGAGTGGTTTACTCCAAGCCGTGCAATGGGTTGAACGCAGGGAGCTGGGCCAAGTATGACTTCGTGTGCAACCCATTGACAAAGTATTACCGAGCCATAAACTTGGGCAATGGTAAGAATGCTGCATCCTGTTCCAGTGACATCCAGAGAACACCTTGCGTCGCCCTTGGGTATGCACCCAATATAGGAATGCATGTCCTGGTGAGCCTTGCGTATAAGGAAAAAAACCGGACATCGAGGGACTACAAACTCGAGTGCAAGATCCAGTTGATCGGACGGCGTGATTGGGTACAGATAGATCCTCCTTCAAGGCCTATGGCCGATGTGCCGCCGGTCTATGCAAGCGGCAAGCTCTATTGGATTGTAGACCCCGAGTTTGGTCCGACATCGGCTGGCAGCGAGATCATAATGCTTGATCTTAACACTTTAGAATTTCGTGTCTTGCCAGGGCCACCTTGCGGCAAATACATATCCATCACAGAGCTCCAAGGAGAGGTATGTGTGACGTGCTCGAGACGAAGCACCAACACCATAGAGATATGGGACATGGATGGCAATGGCATGTGGTCCATGCGACTTTGCATAGAGCTAGCAAGTTTCTTTCCGGAGTACTCGTCGGAGAATACCACGCTGCACTACCAGAAATTATCTAGTTGCCGACGGCCTCATCTATGCCGACGACGTCCGTCGGCATAAATGGACATATGCCGACGGCCAAGGGCAGGCCGTAGGCGTAGAATAGCCGTCGGCATATGTGTATCTATGCCGACGGGGGCCGTCGGCATATTACGGCCGTCGGGACAGCTCGCGGTACGCCTACGGGGACCGTCGGCATAGAAGAGGCCGTCGGCATAGAAAGGGCCCACCTGCCCGATTAGCGGCGACCGTTTGACGGCGTCAAAACTACGCCGACGGGGGATAACGGCGGTCGTCGGCATAGAATTGCTAACATCATCGATCCGTGCCGTCGACACATCAACGATCCGAGGGAGTGAGGGCCTGTGGTGTGGCAGAGATATGCCGACGGCATAGCCGTCGGCATAGTCCTAGCCCATGCTATCTGCCACGTCATCAATCCGCGTGCAATGCCATGTCATCGATCCATGGGATTGTAGCTCCGTGTGCGCAGCTATGCCGACGGCCTTGCCGTCGGCATACCTTTATTTTTTTATTTTTAGTTTATATATTTATTATTTTGTATTTTTTCACAACATAAATGTGCCTTATCTAAACAAAAAACATGCCCCGATGGTATATCGATTGCCCCCCTCACGGACGTCACTGCCGTCGTGTCACGGAGGGGGGAAACGATCGACATGGAGGGAATCTGGTTAGAGGGGCGATTCGGGGTGGCCTTCGGGGTGTAGCTATGCTACCGAAACATCACATGGGTCCCGATGCATGTGTGAAAGTGTTCTGGCATGCGTAGACGCCCGTCTTGGGGCTCCATGGTGTGGCCCCCTCCACGGAAGGCAGAGCCGCCGTCACTTGGAAGGGGTAAGGTGCGGGTGCGGTGGAACCGGAGGGAATCTAGTGTTGGGTTGGGTCCAAACCGTGTTCGGGGATGTTGCTATGGGCTGACCTATCGCGACCAGGCGGAAGAGTCCACCGGTCAAAGCCCGCCCGGCGAAAGTCAAAGGGCTAGATCTACTCGTCAACTAGGATTCGGGGTGGCCTTCGGGGTGTAGCTATGCCACCGAAACATCGCACGGGTCCCGATGGATGTGTGAAAGTGTTCTGGCATGCGTAGATGCCCGTCTTGGGGATCCATGGTGTGGCCCCCTCCACGGAAGGCAGAGCCGCCGTCACTTGGAGGGGGGATGGTGCGGGTGCGGTGGAACCGGAGGGAATCTAGTGTTGGGTTGGGTCCAAACCATGTTCGGGGATGTTGCTATGGGCTGACCTATCGCAACCAGGTGGAAGAGTCCACCGGTCAAAACCCGTCCGGCGAAAGTCAAAGGGCTAGATCTACTGGTCAACTGGGATTCGGGGTGGCCTTCGGGGTGTAGTTATGCCACTGAAACATCGCATGGGTCGCGATGCATGTGTGAAAGTGTTCTGGCATGCGTAGACACCCGTCTTGGGGCTCCGTGGTGTGGCCCCCCTCCACGGAAGGTAGAGCAGCCGTCAGTTAGAGGGGGGGATGGTGCGGGTGCGGTGGAAAATGAGGGAATCTAGTGTTGGGTTGGGTCCAGACTGTGTTCGGGGATGTTCCTATGGGCTGACCTATTGCAACCAGGTGGAAGAGTCCACCGGTCAAAGCCCGTCTGACGAAAGTCAAAGGGCTAGATCTGCTGGTCAACTGGGATTCGGGGTGGCCTTTGGGGTATAGCTATGCCACCGAAACATCGCACGGGTCCCGATGCATGTGTGAAAGTGTTCTGGCATGTGTAGACGCCCATCTTGGGGCTCCGTGGTGTGGCCCCCCCTCCACGGAAGGCAGAGCAGCCGTCACTTAGAGGGGGGATGGTGCGGGTGCGGTGGAACCGGAGGGAATCTAGTGTTGGGTTGGGTACAGACCGTGTTCGGGAATGTTCCTATGGGCTGACTTATCGCAACCAGGTGGAAGAGTCCACCGGTCAAAGCCTGTCCGGCGAAAGTCAAAGGGCTAGATCTACTGGTCAACTGGGATTCGCGGTGGCCTTCGGGGTGTAGCTATGCCACCGAAACATCGCACGGGTCCCAATGCATGTGTGAAAGTGTTCTGGCATGCGTAGACGCCCGTCTTGGGGCTCCGTGGTGTGGCCCCCCTCCACGGAAGGCAGAGCAGCCGTCACTTAGAGGGGGGGATGGTGCGGGTGCGATGGAACCGGAGGGAATCTAGTGTTGGGTTGGGTCCAAACCGTGTTCGGGGATGTTGCTATGGGCTGACCTATCACAACCAGGTGGAAGAGTCCACCGGTCAAAGCCCGTCCGGCGAAAGTCAAAGGGCTAGATCTACTGGTCAACTGGGATTCGGGGTGGCCTTCGGGGTGTAGCTATGCCACCGAAACATCGCATGGGTCGCGATGCATGTGTGAAAGTGTTCTGGCATGCGTAGACACCCGTCTTGGGGCTCCGTGGTGTGGCCCCCCTCCACGGAAGATAGAGCAGCCGTCAGTTAGAGGGGGGGGGGGATGGTGCGGGTGCGGTGGAACCGGAGGGAATCTAGTGTTGGGTTGGGTCCAGACTGTGTTCGGGGATGTTCCTATGGGCTGACCTATCGCAACCAGGTGGAAGAGTCCACCGGTCAAAGCCCGTCCAGCGAAAGTCAAAGGGCTAGATCTACTGGTCAACTGGGATTCGGGGTGGCCTTCGGGGTGTAGCTATGCCACCAAAACATCGCACGGGTCCCGATGTATGTGTGAAAGTGTTCTGGAATGCGTAGACGCCCGTCTTGGGGCTCCGTGGTGTGGCCCCCTTCCACGGAAGGCAGAGCAGCCGTCACTTAGAGGGGGGATGGTGCGGGTGCGGTGGAACCGGAGGGAATCTAGTGTTAGGTTGGGTCCAGACCGTGTTCGGGGATGTTGCTATGGGCTGACCTATCGCAACCAGGTGGAAGAGTCCACCGGTCAAAGCCCGTCTGGCGAAAGTCAAAGGGCTTGATCTACTGGTCAACTGGGATTCGGGGTGGCCTTCGGGGTGTAGCTATGCCACCGAAACATCGCACGGGTCCCGATGCATGTGTGTAAGTGTTCTGGCATGCGTAGACGCCCGTCTTTGGGCTCCGTGGTGTGGCCCCCTTCCACGGAAGGCAGAGCGGCCGTCACTTAGAGGGGGATGGTGCGGGTGCGGTGGAACCGGAGGGAATCTAGTGTTGGGTTGGGTCTAGAACGTGTTCGGGGATGTTGCTATGGGCTGACCTATCACAACCAGGTGGAAGAGTCCACCGGTCAAAGCCCGTCCACCGAAAGTCAAAGGGCTAGATCTACTGGTCAACTGGGATTCGGGGTGGCCTTCGGGTGTAGCTATGCCACCGAAACATCGCACGGGTCCCGATGCATGTGTGAAAGTGTTCTGGAATGCGTAGACGCCCGTGTTGGGGCTCCGTGGTGTGGCCCCCTTCCACGGAAGGCAGAGCAGCCGTCACTTAGAGGGGGGGATGGTGCGGGTGCGGTGGAACCGGAGGGAATCTAGTGTTGGGTTGGGTCCAGCCGTGTTCGGGGATGTTGATATGGGCTGACCTATCGCAACCAGGTGGAAGAGTCCACCGGTCAAAGCCCGTCCGGCGAAAGTCAAAGGGCTTGATCTACTGGTCAACTGGGATTCGAGGTCTGAGCTAACACAACCGGGTGGGGAGGTCCGCTGGTCAAAGCCCGTCCGTGCAAAGTCAAAGGGCTAGATCCCGTGGTCAAACGCTACAGGGTTAGGCGGGACGGGGGACCTGGGGGGTAGCAATGCCACCGGAGCGTCGTACCGGGCCCTCATACATGCGGGGTGGTGTTGTGGCATGTCCGAAGAGGCGAGACGCATCTTCGGGGTGTGGCCCCCTAACGGACGGCGCCGCCGCCGGCACCGGGAGGGGGGAAACAGACGTGTCGGGTCTACACGGTGTGGATAGGTAGCAGTGGGTTTGGCCCGGATGTTGCTCCCAGGTGTCCCTTTGTTGATGACCCCCTCCCCCTTCACTCACCTGACGAACTAAGCTACCCCCGCCCCCACCCCCACCCTCACCGTCGACGACCCCCTCCCCCTTCACTCACCTGACGAACTAAGCTCCAGATCGAGCACGTGATCGAGGGCGGCCATGGCGCTCCCATACCCGCGACCAGGCCACGGCCTTGGCGGACGAAGCTGCTCGAATTCGGCGCCTCCCCTCCCCTCTGTGTGGTTCCGGGAGAGGAGAGGGCTGAGCGGTTTAAAAAAATAAAAAATCTATATGAAATAATAATACATAAAAAAGGAAAATTATAACTATAAAAAAATTTAAAAATGTATATAAAATAAAAAAGAATAAATATATAACTATAAGAAAACATTAAAAAATTTATATAAAATAAAAAAACTATGCCTACGGCTAAGCCGTCGGCATAGGTGCCACGTGGCATCACTACATATGCTGACGGCTTAGCCGTCGGCATAGTTGCCTTATCCATATCCAGTCAACCCCCTCCACTCGTTCGTCCCCGGCCAGATCCCGCGCGCCCCCGAGCCCGACCTGCGCTGCCGCCGCCGCCCGCCGCCCGCGACGCTCCCGCCGCCCGCCCGCCGCCGCTCCACCCGTGCCACTCTCCCCTTCCCTCGCCCGTCCCCCCTCCCCGCCGTCCTCGCCGTCTCCACCCCTGCCTCCCCCGTCGCCGTCTGAGGCCGCCGTCGCCCCGGCCTCCCCCTACCGCGCTGCGCCGCCCCGGCCTCCCCCGACCCCAACGCCGCACCAGCCTCCCCCCGACCGCGAGCCGGCCGCAGCTCCTGCCGGCCCGCGCGCCCGGCCCTCCCGTCCCCGGCCGCCCCTGCCTCGGCCCTCCACCGCCGCCCCTGCTCGCCCGCTGCCCCGGCCGCCCCTTCCTCGGCCCTCCACCGCCGCCCCCTGCTCGCCCGCTGCCCCGGCCGCCCTGCCTCGCCGTCCCGGCTGGCCCGGTGAGCTTTTTTTTCATTCTTTTGCATTTTTTACTGCTTGTTATGTGATAGATGCATGTTGTATGGATGAATGGATGGATTGATGTATATTGGTTAGTTATTTTATCATGATGATCTTGCTAAAAAAATGTTGTCAAATGTATGTGATAGATGCATGTTGTCAAATGTTGTCAAATTTGAAGAACAAAATTGGTATATTTGAGATGTTGTCAAATAGCTATAGTTTCATTTTGTGATGTTGACAAAATTGGTATCTGATGAGTAGTTATTTTATCATGATGATCTTGCTAAAATAAATTGAAGAACAAAATTTGACACTTGATGAAAATTAGGATTTGAAGTATCATGATGATCTAAAACCTTGACTAGATGTCATTAGCAATATGATTTTTTTCATAGTTTGAAGTGTCAATGCTTTATGTGATGTGGTGCCGTCAAATTTTTTGACTCGGTAAAATTTACAGGCTTTGTGGTATTTCATCTCCCTGGAGCCTTCGTCGTCTGGGTTTGGTCCATGATCCTGCCGCTGCTCGACTACTTCCTCTACAGCGGAGGGTGAGCTACGAATCCACCTTCACCTCCTAGCCTCTTTTAACTAGATTAAATTTTCACATCAAGTCGCGTAACCTAGGTCTCCCGTCCGAAAGGGTTCATCGATAAATATGCATTCAATTGCATATTTATCACCGCAGCTCTTTCGGATTGTCTAGCGCTTTCCACGGACATCCCGAGGATGTGTAGATTGGGTACGTTGTTCATGCTCTACCCTGTTCCGAGGCAAGATTTCGGCGGCGCCTCCCTGTTGTTCTCCGGATGCACATTCTCTCGGCATTTTGCCGAGACGTGTATTTGGAGAACAGCGGGGAGGTGCTGCCGAAATTTTTTCTCGGAACGGGGTAGAATGGAGAATGTACTCAATCTACACATCCTCGAGTGGGATTAGGACCCATCTTTACCTATTAGAGATGTAGGTGGATTCAACGCGGTAGAAACTGAAAATTTGATGTGATTAATTTAAGTGAATCCTTAATTATGTTGTGTGGCTTGCAAAAAAAGCAGAGGATGGCAGATAATCAGTGGATGTACAGTGGTTTTATCCGTCGGAATCGAGTAACATCAGAGTGGATCGCGAAAACCGATGTGTATTTGAAGGAGATATTCCGTCGTCCAATGAGAATTATCCCACCATGCCCCTGTGCGAGATGTGCCAGACGTCACCGTAGAAATCAGACGGACATGAGTGAGCACCTTCGCACACACGGATATATGCCAAACTTTGACATGCCGCCGATAAACATAACCGAGCAGGACCGTGGTAGAGAGGAGGTGATGCGACAACGCATCGATGGATATGAGGACGACGGGGTCAGGGACATGCTAGATGATGTCATTGTTGCAGAAACGGCAAATGCGACACCTTCAGAGAATGAACCGGAGGAGCCGGAGGCAACCGCAAAGG
The DNA here is from genome assembly GCF_003073215.2 of Triticum urartu. Lineage (NCBI taxonomy): Eukaryota > Viridiplantae > Streptophyta > Magnoliopsida > Poales > Poaceae > Triticum > Triticum urartu. The sequence goes on from NC_053022.1 coordinate 299,665,898, forward strand.
CCTTCTTGGAGGTCTTGGCCTCGTCGAAGAAACCTCTTTATGCGGGTGCGAAAATATCTCAGCTGGATGCCATCTCGCAACTGATTGAGATGGGTTTCCATGGGTTTTGACCCTGCCGTCATGACATGTAAAAAGTATGATGTGAATGGGTATCGCTTCCATACAGAGGAGCACCAAAACAGCCGCCCCGATCCCAAAACTATAAATACTGGAGTGTACACCCCCGGTCAAAATTTAGTAGACTACTACGGAAGGGTACAAAATATATACGAGGTTAAATTCCGCCAGGGGCGTGAGACCCTAAGTCTGCCTGTGTTCAAATGCCGATGGTTCGATCCGCGGGAGGGGGTAAAACATACGCCTTCCATTGGTTTGGTCGAAGTTAAACCATCAACCGTCTATGCCGGAGCCGATCTCTTCATTGCGGCTACCCAAGCTACACAAGTATATTATCTGCCTTACCCATGCCAGAAAGTGTATCTAAAGGGTTGGGAAGTTGTGTTCAAGGTGTAGCCACATGGTAAGCTACCAGACCCGAATGAAGACGATTACTACAACATTAACCCCATGACATACGAGGGAGTGTTCTATCAAGAGCAACCTGATGATGATGATGATGTGGTTAGAAACGATGACGCTAGACCATTGGGTGATGATGATGTGGACCCAAACGTTGACGATGCACGGAATGATGGTGAGACCATTGTCAATGAAAATGACATACTTATGCTAGAAAAGTTAAACGAAGACGCTGACGACGAGGAAGAGCCTCCACCTCCGTCGGACAACGAAGATGATATGATTGATAGTGATGATGAGACGGACCGAGAAAGAGGTTACAACAATGATGATTCATATGGGTTCTAGCAGATGTACGTTTCAAGTATTTTTTTCTATAGTTTAGGAATATGCCTTTTTATGCATTTTTATTAATGTGTTTATTATCATGCCTTTTCCTTCATTTCATTAATTTACTAATTGCCTTTTCTCTTTTCAATGCAGGTTCGTGGAACATGGGCAAGGGGAAGGCCGACGGCGTGGGTTTCCTACGCAAGGTCGTCGGCCTGCCTAGTCGGAGTGGTCGAGCACGTAATCCTCCCCCTCGGCTACTTGACGATGACTCCTCACAGGGAGGTCGAGGGAGAGGTGCCCCTAGAGGAGGAGGGGGTGGGGGGAGAGCCTCTAGAGGACGAGGTGCTGGGGGGAGAGCCACTACAGGGGGTCGCGGCCAGAAAGAGCGCACCCTCACCGACTTAGGGGTGTTGTCTTCGAGGCCCTCCTCTAGTGAGGTACCCTCCTCTAGTGAGGTACCCTCCTCTAGTGAGGTACACTCTAGGGAGGAGGAGGAGGAGGAGGTGGTGGTGGTGGAGGAGGAGGAGGTGGAGGAGGAGGCAGGCGAGGAGGAGGAGGAGGAGGTTGGGGAGGAGGTTGGGGAGGGGGAGGCAGGCGAGGAGGAGGGTGGTGGCGGGGATGATGGTGGTGACGGGAAGGGGGTTGACAAGAAGGGGTGGCTGCGTGGCAACGCAAAGCTACCAAAGCAGGTTCCTGCTACTGAGGAGCAGAAGTGGCTCATTGAGCCCACGGGAAAAGAGTAAGTGGTTCATTATTTTGCTTGTCACATGCTTATTCCGGTTGTTATTTATTTTGCTTATCACATTCTAATAGTTCATTCTTTTGCAGCAACTGGATATATTCTAAAGGGGTCCGTATTCCCAACGGCCTCATCACCGTCTTGCTGAAGTTATATTGGCCGGGGTTGTACTGTCCTGATCCAGTCAGGCAGCCGGACCGTCGGGTTTGGCCCACGAGCTGGGACCACTGGGAAGCGGCCCGCCACGCGGACCATGAGACCCATGCCAAGGCCGTGATCACTACTTTCTGGGTGAGTTCTCTTCAGAAGCACAAGTCCATTCTAGTTTCATGAATGATTTAACTCATGGCTTCTTCCATTCTTGTTTCATGCATGATTGTAGACATTCTATCGAGTTCTTCCGGAGCACAGGGCTAGAGCGGACCAGATCATGCTGCGCCAATGCAAGAAGAAGGCCCGCCATATGCAGTACGAGGTGCGCTATGTGGCCATCTCCACATACTACCACGACTATCTTGGTGTGAAGATGACCAAGGAAGAAGCGCGGAGGATGGGCATTATCTTGGAGAGGCCCGAGTTCTTGGCGGTAAGTATAAAAGATTTTCATTATGCTTTCATATATTATGCTTTCATTATGCTTTCATTACCTTGTGGTACATTATGCTTTATGCTTTATGCTTCCATAACACCAATTTGGACACACCTACATGCCATTATGCTTTTATTATGTAGGTGTGTCCAAATTGGTGTTATGGAAAAGACGAGTCCTGGGCGGCATTGGTGGATCTTTGGTGTGATGAGGCTGGAGCCTGGGCGGCTATGAGAACCAAAAATAAGGCTAACCGAGGGACGGAGGGAGTACATGCTCAGGGAAACCGAAACCACTATCTCCACAAGGCAGTTAATGTATGACTAACCCCATTAAACATTCTTCTTCTTCTATTTACCATCACTTTCTTATGTATGACTAACCTCTGTTTGGTGGTGCAGGAGGAGAAACTGAAGCGGCCGCTCTCAGACATGCAGGCGTGGGAGATCGCCCATACGCGGAAGGACTCCAAGCCTGGCGAGCCCCAGTACTACGGCAAGAAGACCGTAGGGAGGAAGCAGGCCTACTCTGAAGCGTATCTGAAGTTGCATCCTGACACACCTGACCCCATTGCGGCGCCTCTGGACGACAGGGCGGTGGTGAGCATGGGGCCCAAGGAGCACGGTCGGGAGGCGGTTCTCGATGCTGTGATCACTCCTAGTATCTCCTACACACAGCTTCGTCAGATCGACCCGAGCCTGAGCCAGCGCACGAGCCAGCCAGTGACCAGTACACAGTCCCTCTTTCAGGAGCAACAATCTGTAAGTATTTTCTCTCTTATCTTCATTGCTCACTTCATTTTCCGCATTTAGTAGTTTTATGAGTTCCATCATGTCATACCATAGGCCTACATGGAGTACACACGGCAGGAGACCATGGCGTGGCATCAGAGGCTTTATGAACACCAAGTGCAGAGGGATAGCCAGATGCAGCAGGCTTTTCAGGATATGGCGGCCGGCAGGTGTCCTCAGTTCCCTCCAGCACAATGCCCTCCAGCACAACCAGTGCTGATGAGCTTTGAGGAGTTTGTGGCACAGAACGCTGGCCCCTTGCCGGTTAGTTCATCCCCAATCTATTCACCCAAAGCATGTCATGCCTTTCAACACAGTCATATATCCCGTGCATATGTCTTTTCAACATCCAGGGAACATGTGGATCTACCGTTGGCGGTGGTCTTCGCAGCACTCTGGAGACACGGAGCCCGACCACTCCGATCCACGGAGGCGGAGGCGGAGGCGGAGATGGAGGCGGAGGCGGTCTTGGCGGTAGCGCTGCCGCTAGCAGTGACGACCTGGGCTTTGGCCGTCTTGGCGGTGACGACCTCCGCGGTGCTGGATGATCCTTGTGTGGTGATGATGCTTGAGATGACTTGTGTGTGGTGATGATCATTTAGATGACTTGTGTGCTTCTCTATATGCTTATGTTGGTTGTGATGATGTTCATTTAGAGACTTGTGTGTGACGATGCTTATGCATATATTATTGTGATGGTGCCAGATGATATCCCGTTGTGTTTTATATGTCTATCTCATCATATATATCTGCTGATATGTGTTGCTATTTGAATTGAATTGATCTGAAAACAAACAGAAAAAAGAAAAAAAAAGCAAAAGCAAACTATGCCGACGGCTAGGCCGTCGGCATAGGGCTAGCGTGAGCTCCCAGTAGCTGACACGTGGCACCTATGCCGACGGCCTAGCCGTCGGCTTAGTTTAAAAACTATGCCGACGGCTAGGCCGTCGGCATAGGTGCCACGTGTCAGCTACTGGGAGCTCTGTATGAAGAACTATGCCGACGGCCTGGCCGTCGGCTTAGTTTCAAACTATGCCGACGGCCCGGCCGTCGGCATAGACCTGGTCCACGAGCAGCGGCTGGTCGCCCCATGGCACCCCTATGCTGACGGTCTAGCCGTCGGCATAGGTTTTGACTAAGCCGACGGCTAGGCCGTCGGCATTGGGGTGCCACGTGGCGATCAGTCATTGTGCAGACTTGACGGCGGCCGCCGTTAGGCGTGATAGTTGCTGATGGCCGGGGCCGTCGGCATAGATGTACGGCCCCCGTCGGCGTATCATATATGCCGACGGCTTTTCTAAGCCGACGGCCTCCCTGGCTGTGCCGACGCATATGTTGCCGACGGGGGCCGTCGGCATAGGTCTACCCCGACGGGACTCAGGCCTATGCCGACGGCCCTGGCCGTCGGCATAGGGGGCGATTCCGGTAGTGCTGCTGGCCGTCAATCCCAAGGATGGAAGAATCTTACTCAGCATCGGGAGATCATTGGGCTACTATGCCTCCAAGACGGTTGAGCTGGAGACAATTTACCGTCTGGAGTCGAGCATCCAAGGAAAGAAGTTTGTCCCTGTTTTGGCCATGGACAGCTTAGTTCAACCGTGCGATGCAATGGTAGTGTAGATGTTCTTGCAAGTGGTACACGACCCACACTTCTGGTCGTTATTTGGTTTATCCCTGCCCTTAACGCTTTGTACCCCTTAATGCTTTGTAAGGAAGAAAAAATGATGCACATGTCTACTATACCCTCCGTCCCAAATTACTTATCACGGAAATGTATGTATCTTGATTTTTAGTTCTGAATAAATCCATCTCTATCCATTTTTACGACAGGAAATTTGGCATGGAGGGAGCATTATATACACTAGATAACTTGTTGGTTATTCTAGATGACCCGTTGGGGTAATTTTTTTTTGAAACAAGGCAAAAGATTTGCCATTTTCATTGATTAAGAAAGAAGGTTTACACTTATGCCCGCAACACGGGGAAGAAAACAACTACTCTCGCGGAATTACATTACTCAAGTATTTCGCACCCGCTAGAACCCAAAGATGGGCCTCTTCCTTGATCCTCCTGACAATTAACATGGTGGGTGCGGCAATGTTGCGGAAAACTATCGCATTGCGTTCCTTCCAAATCTCCCAAGATACCAACATCATCAGCGAAGTGAGAGCCTTCCAGTGCGGTCTTGTATTATTCACTGTATCAGTCCACTAACCTCTCACCGAGGTGGCATTTGCCCAAGCCAAAGTTGAGAAATCCAGGAGGCCAAGCCAGTTCGCGATCTCGGTCCAGATACAGGTCGTGAAGCGGCATTGGGCGAGAAGGTGCACAACGGACTCAGGAGCTTGCTTGCAAAGAGGGCAAAGACCACAGGTTGGCCATCCACGGAGGCTTAGTCTATCGGCTGTCCAAATCCTGTTTTGTAAGACCAACCAGGCGAAGAACTTGCACTTTGGGGGGGGGGGGCAACCCTTCCACACGGTTGTAAGCATGGTCGAGATGGTAAGACCCTCAAATTGCGCCTTGTAAGCCGAGGACGCAGAGTACACGCCATCAACAAAGAACTTCCAAGTAATTGAATCGCGAACCCTGTCCGCGAGAGTGATGTCAGCGAGCCTTTCCCAAAGCATAACCACTTCCTGGATGTGTGTGAGAGAGATGCCCTGCTGGGTATTAATTTGGGTAATCCAATTGTTGTCCGTCAATGCCTTTATCACCGAATAAGACTTCTTGCGCGAGAGCTCAAAAATCTTGGGCGCATTATCCATCGGTCTGAGCCCCTCCAACCACAGAGATTCCCAAAACTTGGCCGTGTTTCCGTCCCCAACAGTTACTCTTGTAGCAGTAGCAAACAAATCACGATCTTTGGTGGTGCACGGGGATCCTATGCCAAGCCACGTCCTTGGGGGATCAGCCCATTCATACCAAAGCTAGTGGAGGCGGAGCGCCGAAGCAAACTCGGTAATGACGCAAATGACAAATACAACCGAGAAGTTAGTTAACTGCATGGACACTTTTTATGAATGCAAAGTATGATCTGAAATTATGGCACGATAACCTGCAACATGAACATATATTTTAACAAGAGTCAATTACACTACAGGTGCTTGAACTTGACAAGAAAAGTCAGTTTGGTGCTAAAACTTGTGACATACATTGAACCGGTGACAGAACTTGGATCGAGCGTGCATCTACGGTGCTTATCACATTTGTATACGCTCAGTGTGCTGACATGGCGCGCCAAGGTGGCGTGGGACCCACTGTCAGTGACCGGAAAGGCGGGATGGGAGTGTGACCTGAACGTTTGCGAAAAACACATTGGATATTTCTCTAATGACAACTATGGTTGGACCACACTCGATGGAAGTGTTTATCTTATTTTGCGAAAAACACACTAGATAGCTACACTAGTGACTCATATTTCTCTAAGAAAAAAACCTAATGACCCAGATGGAGCTTAAATGGGCTGCAGTGACCACGGCCCATTTTCCAATGATAGTTTTTTAATTCATAAATATGATTATATTCATATTTACTATTTAAGTTATTTAATTATTTTAAATAATGCTTGAATATTATTAAGAATTACATAACAGTAGTTTAAACAATAATATTTCTTGGAAAGTGAGTACATGATTTGTTTTGCATGACATGAATATTTATCTGAATGCATGAATACGACCTAAAAATACATGAATATATTTATGAATACGTTAATAATAAATTAATTATTTTATAATTTACGAAAATGATTATACTTCATAAATATTATTTAACTATAAAAGCATTTTGGAATAATACTTGAATATTTATTATGATAACATTAAAATTCGTTTAAATAATAACATTTTTTAGAATTAGGTGAACATTATTTTATATAATAATATTTTTAGAATTACATGAAAATTATTTAGAATAGTAATATTTTTTAGAGTTACATGGCCATTATGTTAAATGAGAATATATTTTTAGAATTACATGATTTTTTTGTAATTACAAGAACATTTTTTAAATAAGTTACTTCCTCCGTCCCATAATATAAAAGTGTTTTTTACACTACACTAGTGTTAAAAATGGTCTTATATTATAGAACGGATGGAGTAATTTATTTATATGTATATTATTTTAAATTTACGTATTTCTACAAAATCCTATGAAAAAAATACTAACATGTGAAAATGGCCCGCGATGACTGCATTATCTATAGTTCATTACGGGTAGAAAACCCACTTGTACAGAAAGTGATACGTGGTGTACGCCTAAAAAAGTGATAGGTGTGGTGGCTAGCCAGTCCGGGCTGGCGGTAACAAGTCTTGTTTTTGCACCTGGGCGGCGCTACATTTTGCTGTAATGTGCCCTGGCAGGTGGGGCACAAATTTCGTAGTGATGTTTGAGGGTTATTTAAGAAAAGCAAACAAATGGGGCTTTTGTGAGAAAAATAAAATATCAGGGTATTTTTCTCAATAAAACAGGCCACATGGCCGTCCCTGCCTTCCGGTCACTGACATTAGGTCCCACGCCATGTTGGCGCGCCTCGTCCGCACGTTGTGCGTATACAAAACGTGATTAGCACTGTAGATACACGCCCAAACCAAGTTATGTCACTGGTTCAATGTATGCCGTAAGTTTTAACACCAAACTAACTTTTCTTTTCAAGTTTAGACACATGTGGTGTAATTGACACTGAACACCCATGACAATATACATCATACAGTTTATGTTGAACTTACACATACAGACAGTGTTCAAACCTGATAATTGCCACATGTGTGGCATATTAGAGATCCGCAGGTGCGCCTTGAGTGGCATAATCAGAGGCAGTCCACACGGGCCACGTGTGGGCGAACATTAGAACTGTTAAAAATATGCCCTAGAGGCAATAATAAAGTGGTTATTATTATATTTCTGTGTTCATGATAATTGTCTATTGTTCATGCTATAATTGTATTAACCAGAAACTGTAATACATGTGTGAATACATAGATCGTAATATGTCCCTAGTAAGCCTCTAGTTGACTAGCTCGTTGATCAATAGATAGTCATGGTTTCCTGACCATGGACATTGGATGTCATTGATAACGGGATCACATCATTGGGAGAATGATGTGATGGACAAGACCCAATCCTAAGCGTAGCAGAAGACCGTGTACTTCGTTTACTAAAGCTTTTCTAATGTCAAGTATCATTTCCTTAGACCATGAGATTGTGCAACTCCCGGATACCGTGGGAATGCTTTGGGTGTACCAAACGTCACAACGTAACTGGATGGTTATAAAGGTGCACTACAAGTATCTCCGAAAGTATCTGTTGGGTTGGCACGAATCGAGACTGGTATTTGTCACTCCGTATGAAGGAGAGGTATCTTTGGGACCACTCGGTAATGCATCATCATAACGAGCTCAATGTGACTAAGGAGTTAGCCACGGGATCATGCGTTACGAAATGAATAAAAATACTTGCCGGTAACGAAATTGAACGAGGTATGAGGATACCGACGATCGAATCTCGGGTAAGTAACATACCGATTGACAAAGGGAATTGTATACGGGATTGATTGAATCCCCGACATCGTGGTTCATCCGATGAGATCATCGTGGAACATGTGGGATCCAACATGGGTATCCATATCCCGCTATTGGTTATTGGCCGGAGAGATGTCTCGGTCATGTCTGCATAGTTTCCGAACCCGTGGGGTCTACACACTTAAGGTTCGGACACTAGAGTTGTTATGGGAAATAGTATGTGGTTACCGAAGGTTGTTCGGAGTCCCGGATGAGATCCCGGACGTAACGAGGAGTTTCGGAATGGTATGGAGATGAAGATTTATATATGGGAAGTCCTTATTCAGTCGCCGGAAGTGTTCGGGGGGTTACCGGTATTGTACCGGGACCACCGAAGGGGTTCCGGGGGTCCACCGGGAGGGTCCACCTGCCCCAGAGGGCCCTATGGGCTGAATATAGAGGCTAACCAGCCCCTAGGTGGGCTGGGCGCCAACTCCCCCCTAGGGCCCATGCGCCTAGGGTTGGGGGAAACCCTAGAGGGGCGCCCCCACCTAGCTTGGGGGGCAAGCCTCCCCCTTGCCCCCCTCTAGATGCATCTAGGGGGGCCGCCCCCCTCACTTGCCCCTATATATAGTGGGGGGTGGGAGGGCAGCCGCACCCTTCCCCTAGCGCAACCCTCCCCCTCTCCAACACCTCCTCCTCCGTAGCGCTTGGCGAAGCTCTGCCGGAGAACCACGAGCTCCATCACCACCATGCCGTCGTGTTGTCGGAGTTCTTCCTCAACTTCTCATCTCCCCTTACTGGATCAAGAAGGAGGAGACGTCCCCGGACTTTACGTGTGTTGAACGCGGAGGCGCCATTGTTCGGCGCTTAGATCAGAATCGACCGCAATCAGAATCGATGCGTGTACGACTCCACCAACCGCGTTCTTGCAACGCTTCTGCTTAGCGATCTTCAAGGTGTGAAGATGCACTCCCTCTCTCTCGTTGCTAGCATCTCCTAGATTGATCTTGGTGATACGTAGGAATTCTTTTTGAATTATTGATACGTTCCCCAACAGTGGCATCATGAGCTAGGTCTATGCGTAGATTCTATGCACGAGTAGAACACAAAGTAGTTGTGGGCGATGATTTGTTCAATTTGCTTATCGTTACTAGTCTTATCTTGATTTGGCGGCATTGTGGGATGAAGCGGCCCGGACAGACCTTACACGTACACTTGCGTGAGACTGGTTCCACCGACTGACATGCACTTGATGCATAAGGTGGCTAGCGGTGCTGTCTCTCCCACTTTAGTCAGATCGGATTCGATGAAAAGGGTCATTATGAAGGGTAAATAGCAATTGACATATCACCGTTGTGGTTTTGCGTAGGTAAGAAATGTTCTTGCTACAAACCCATAGCAGCCACGTAAAACATGCAACAACAATTAGAGGATGTCTAACTTGTTTTTGCAGGGTATGCTATGTGATGTGATATGGCCAAAAGGATGTGATGAATGATATATGTGGTGTATGAGATTGATCTTGTTCTTGTAATAGGAATCACGACTTGCATGTTGATGAGTATGACAACCGACAGGAGCCATAGGAGTTGTCTTAATTTATTGTATGACCTAGGAGTCAATGTAAATGCCATGTAATTACTTTACTTTATTGCTAATCGTTAGCTATAGTAGTAGAAGTATAGTTGGCGAGACAACTTCATGAAGACACGATGATGGTAATCATGAAGATGGAGATCATGGTGTCATGCCGGTGACAAAGGTGATCATGCTGCGCCTCGAAGATGATATTGGCCATATCATGTCATTTTATGATTTGCATGTGATGTTTGTCATGTTTACATCTTATTTTCTTAGAACGATGGTAGCATAAATAAGATGATCCCTCACTAAAATTTCAAGAAAAGTGTTCCCCTGATACGTCTCCAACGTATCTATAATTTTTGATTGCTCCATGCTATATTATCTACTGTTTTGGGCAATATTGGGCTTTATTATCCACTTTTATATTACTTTTGGGACTAACCTATTAACCGGAGGCCCAGCCCAAATTTGTTGTTTTATGCCTATTTCAGTGTTTTGAAGAAAAGGAATATCAGACGGAGTCGAAACGGAACGAAATCAACTAGAGAAGTTATTTTTGGAACGAAAGCCACCCGATGGACTTGGACCCCACATCAAGTAAGGAACGAGGAAGCCATGAGGGTGGCGGGCACGCCCACCCCCCTAGGGCGCGCCCCCTGCCTCGTGGGGCCCTCATGGCTCCCCTGACGTACTTCTTCCACCTATATAACTCCAAGTACCCTAAAACTTCCAGAACAGAGATTAGATCGAGAGTTCCGTCACCTCAAGCCTCTGTAGCCACCAAAAGTCAATCGGGACCCTATTCCGGCACCCTGCCGAAGGGGGGGGGGGTCCCTCACCGGTGGCCATCTTCATCATCCCGGCGCTCTCCATGACGAGGAGGGAGTAGTTCTCCCTCGGGGATGAGGGTATGTACCAGTAGCTATGTGTTTGATCTCTCTCTCTCTCTCTCTCTCTCGTGTTCTTGATTTGGCACGATCTTGATGTATCACGAGCTTTGCTATTATAGTTGGATCTTATGTTTCTCCTCCCCCTCTACTCTCTTGTAATGAATTGAGTTTCCCCTTTGAAGTTATCTTATCGGATTGAGTCTTTAAAGATTTGAGAACACTTGATGTATGTCTTGTCGTGGATATCTGTGGTGACAATGGGATATCACGTGATTCACTTGATGTATGTTTTGGTGATCAACTTGCGGGTTCCGCCCATGAACCTATGCATAGGGGTTGGCACACGTTTTCGTCGTTATTCTTCGGTAGAAACTTTGGGGCACTCTTTGAGGTCCTTTGTGTTGGTTGAATAGATGAATCTGAGATTGTGTGACTCATATCATATAATCATACCCACGGATACTTGAGGTGACATTGGAGTATCTAGGTGACATTAGGGTTTTGGTTGATTTGTGTCTTAAGGTGTTATTCTAGTACGATCTCTAGGGCTGTTTGTGACACTTATAGGAATAGCCCAACGGATTGATTGGAAAGAATAACTTTGAGGTGGTTTCGTACCCTACCATAATCTCTTCGTTCGTTCTCCGCTATTAGTGACTTTGGAGTGACTCTTTGTTGCATATTGAGGGATAGTTATGTGATCCAATTATGTTAGTATTGTTGAGGGAACTTACACTAGCGAAAGTATGAACCCTAGGCCTTGTTTCAACGCATTACAATACCGTTTACGCTCACTTTTATCACTTGCTACCTTGCTGTTTTTTATATTTTCAGATTACAAATACCTTTATCTACCATCCATATACCACTTGTTTCACCATCTCTTCGCCGAACTAGTGCACCTATACAATGTACCATTGTATTGGGTGTGTTGGGGACACAAGAGACTCTTTGTTATTTGGTTGCAGGGTTGCCTGAGAGAGACCATCTTCATCCTACGCCTCCTACGGATTGATAAACCTTAGGTCATCCACTTGAGGGAAATTTGCTACTGTCCTACAAACCTCTGCACTTGGAGGCCCAACAACGTCTACAAGAAGAAGGTTGTGTAGTAGACATCATCCCCCTAGCTGTGCACCATTGCGAAGGTTCGTTGTTTCAAAGCACCACGTGATGATCGGGTGTGATAGATTCTAACGTTCGCATACAACGGGTGTAAGCTAGATTTACACATGCAAAACACTTAGGTTGACTTGACGAGTCTAGCATGTACACACATGGCCTCAGAACACGAGAGACCGAAAGGTCGAACATGAGTCGTATAGTAGATACGATCAACATGGAGATGTTCACCGTTGATGACTAGTCCGTCTCATGTGATGATCGGACACGGCCTAGTCGATTCGGATGTATCACTTGGATGACTAGAGGGATGTCTATCTGAGTGGGAGTTCATTAAATAATTTGATTAGATGAACTTAATTATCATGAACTTAGTCTAAAATGTCTTTACAATATGTTCTGTAGATCAAATGGCCCACGCTAATGTTGCCCTCAACTTCAACGCGTTCCTAGAGAAAACCAAGCTGAAAGACGATGGTAGCAACTATACGGATTGGGTCCGTAACTTGAGGATCATTCTCATAGCTGCCAAGAAAGCATGTGTCCTTGAAGCACCGCTACGTGACACACCCATTTTCCCAGCAACTCAAGACGTTATGAACGTCTCGCAGTCGCGTAGTGATGATTACTCCCGGGTTCAGTGCGGCATGCTTTACAGCTTATAACCAGGGCTCCAAAAGCGTTTTGAGCAGCACAGAGCATATGAGATGTTCCAAGAGCTGAAAATGGTTTTCCAAGCTCATGCCTAGGTCGATAGATATGAAGTATTCGACAAGTTCTACAGTTGTAATATGGAGGAAAACAGTTCTGTCAACGAGCATATACTCAAAATGTCTGGGTTGCACAACCACTTGTCTTAGCTGGGAGTTAATCTTCCAGATGACTCGATCATTGACAGGATCCTCCAGTCGCTTCCACCTAGCTACTAGAGCTTTGTGATGAACTACAATATGCAAGGGATGGAGAAGTCCATTCCTAAGTTATATTCAATGCTGAAATCAGCGGAGGTGGAAATCAAAAAGGAACATCAAGTGATGATGGTTAATAAAACCACTAGTTTCGAGAAAGGTAAGGGTAAGAAGAACTTCAAGAAGGACGGCAAGGGATTTGCCGCGCCCGGTAAATTAGTTGCCAGGAAGAAGCCAAAGAATGGACCCAAGCCCGAGACTCAGTGCTTTTATTGTAAGGAAATGGTCACTGGAAGCGTAAGTGACCCAAGTACTTAGCGGATAAGAAGGCCAGCAATGCCAAAGGTATATGTGATATACATGTTATTGATGTGTACCTTACTAGCGCTTGCTACCTCTAGAGCATGCGTTGGTTTTCCCTTGAAGAGGAAAGGGTGATGCAGCAAAGCAGCGTAAGTATTTCCCTCAGTTTTTGAGAACCAAGGTATCAATCCAGTAGGAGACCACGCGCGAGTCACCTCGTACCTACACAAACAAATAAGAACCTCGCAACCAACGCGATAAAGGGGTTGTCAATCCCTTCATGGCCACTTGCAAGAGTGAGATCTGATAGAGATAATAATAAGATAAATATTTTTGGTATTTTTATGATATAAATTGAAAGTAAAGATTGCAAAATAAAATAGATTAGAAACTTGTATGATGGAAAATAGACCCGGGGGCCATAGGTTTCACTAGTGGCTTCTCTCAAGATAGCATAAGTATTACAGTGGGTGAACAAATTACTGTCGAGCAATTGATAGAATTGCGCATAGTTATGAGAATATCTAGGTATGATCATGTATATAGGCATCACGTCCGTCACAAGTAGACCGACTCCTGCCTGCATCTACTACTATTACTCCACACATCGACCGCTAGCCAGCATGCATCTAGAGTATTAAGTTCATAAGAACGGAGTAACGCTTTAAGCAAGATGACATGATGTAGAGGGATAAACTCATGCAATATGATGTAAAACCCATCTGTTTATCCTCGATGGCAACAATACAATACGTGTCATTTCCCCTACTGTCACTGGGATCGAGCACCGCAAGATTGAACCCAAAGCTAAGCACTTCTCCCATTGCAAGAAATATCAATCTAGTAGGTCGAACCAAACTGATAATTCGAAGAGACTTGCAAAAATAACCAATCATACATAAAAGAATTCAGAGAAGATTCAAATATTGTTCATAGATAATCTTGATCATAAACCCACAATTCATCGGATCTCGACAAACACACCGCAAAACAAGATTACATCGAATAGATCTCCAAGAGAATCGAGGAGAACTTTCTATTGAGATCCAAAGAAAGAGAAGAAGCCATCTAGCTAATAACTATGGACCCGAAGGTCTGAGGTAAACTACTCACACATCATCGGAGAGGCTATGGTGTTGATGTAGAAGCCCTCCTTGATCAATGCCCCCTTCGGTGGAGCGCCGGAAAAGGCCCCAAGATGGGATCTCACGGGTACAGAAGGTTGCGGCGGTGGAATTAGGTTTTCGTGGTGCCCTCTGATGTTTTCAGGGTACGTAGGTATATATAGGAGGAAGAAGTAGGTCGATGGAGCCACGAGGGGCCCACGAGGGTGGAGGGCACGCCCAGGGGGTAGGCATGCCCCCTGCCTCGTGGCTTCCTCGTTGGTTGCTTGACGTCACTCCAAGTCCTCTGGATCATGTTTGTTCCAAAAATCACGCTCCCGAAGGTTTCATTCCGTTTGGACTCCGTTTGATATTCTTTTTCTGTGAAACACTGAAATAGGCAAAAAAACAGCAATTTGGGCTGGGCCTCCGGATAATAGGTTAGTCCCAAAAATAATATATAAGTGTCTAAATAAACCCATTAAACATCCAAAACAGACTATATAATAGCATGGAACAATCAAAAATTATAGATACATTGGAGACGTATCAAGCATCGCCAAGCTTAATTCTTGCTCGTCCTCGAGTAGGTAAATGATAAAAACAGAATTTTTGATGTGGAATGCTTCCTAACATATTTCTCAGTGTAATTTTCTTTATTGTGGCATGAATGTTCAGATCCAAAAGATTCAAGATAAAAGTTTAATATTGACATAAAAATAATAATACTTCAATAATACTAACTAAGCAATCATGTCTTCTCAAAATAACATGGCCAAATAAAGTTATCCCTCAAAATCATATAGTCTGGCTATGCTCTATCTTCATCACACAAAATATTAAATCATGCACAACCCCGATGACAAGCCAAGAAATTGTTTCATACTTTTGATGTTCTCAAATTTTTTCAACTTTCACGCAATACATGAGCGTGAGCCATGGACATAGCACTATAGGTGGAATAGAATGGTGGTTGTGGAGAAGACAAAAAAGGGAGAAGATAGTCTCACATCAACTAGGTGTATCAATGGGCTACGGAGATGCCCATCAATAGATATCAATGTGACTGAAGGGATTGCCATGCAACAGATGCACTAGAGCTATAAGTGTATGAAATCTCAACAAAAGAAACTAAGTGGGTGTGCATCCAACTTGCTTGCTCACGAAGACCAAGGGCAATTTGAGGAAGCCCATCATTGAAATATACAAGCCAAGTTCTATAATGTAAAATTCCCACAAGTTTATGGAAGTGACAACTTAGGAGACTCTCTATCATGAAGATCATGGTGCTACTTTGAAGCACAAGTGTGGAAAAAGGATAGTAACATTGTCCCTTCTCTCTTTTTCTCTCATTTTTTTATTTGGGCCTTCTTCTTCTTTTTCTTTTGGCCTCTTTTATTTCGTCCGGAGTCTCATCCCGACTTGTGGGGGAATCATAATCTCCATCATCCTTTCCTCACTGGGACAATGCTCTAATAATGATGGTCATCACACTTCTTTTTACTTACAACTCAAGAATTACCACTCAATACTTAGAACAAAATATGACTCTATGTGAATGCCTCCGGCGGTGTACCGGGATATGCAATGAATCAAGAGTGACATGTATGAAAAAATTATGAACGGTGGCTTTGCCACAAATACGATATCAACTACATGATCATGCATGGCAATATGACAATGATGAAGTGTGTCATAACAAACGGAATGGTGGAAAGTTACATGGCAATATATCTCGGAATTGCTATGGAAATGCCATAATAGGTAGGTATGGTGGCTGTTTTTAGGAAGGTATATGGTGGGTGTATGATACCGGCGAAAAGTGCCCGGTAATAGAGAGGCTAGCAAATGTGGAAGGGTGGGAGTGCGTATAATCCATGGACTCAACATTAGTCATAAAGAACTCACATACTTATTGCAAAAATCTATTAGTTAAAGAAACAAAGTACTACGCGCATGCTCTTAGGGGGATAGATTGGTAGGAAAAGACCATCGCTCGTTCCCGACAGCCACTTATAAGCAAGGCAATCAATAAATAAATCATGCTCCGACTTCATCACATAACGGTTCACCATACGTGCATGCTACGGGAATCACAAACTTCAACACAAGTATTTCTCAAATTCACAACTACTCAACTAGCATGACTCTAATATCATCATCTCCATATCTCAAAACAATTATCAAGTATCAAACTTCTCATAGCATTCAATGCACTTATATTAAAGTTTTTATTATTCCTAAGAGCAAATTACCATGCTGTTCTAAAGGACTCTCAAAATAATATAAGTGAAGCATGAGAGATCAATTATTTCTATAAAATAAAACCACCACCGTGCTCTAAAAAATATAAGTGAAGCACTAGAGCAAAAACTATATAGCTCAAAAGATATAAGTGAAGCACATAGAGTATTCTAATAAATTCCGATTCATGTGTGCCTCTCTCAAAAGATGTGTACAGCAAGGATGATTGTGGTAAAATAAAAAACCAAGACTCAAATCATACAATACGCTCCAAGCAAAACACATATCATGTGGTGAATAAAAATATAGCTCCAAGTAAAGTTACCGATGAACGAAGACAAAAGAGGGGATGCCTTCCGGGGCATCCCCAAGCTTAGGATTTTTGGTGTCCTTGTATTTTACCTTGAGGTGCCTTGGGAATCCCCAAGCTTAGGCACTTGCCACTCCTTGTTCCATAATCCATCAAATCTTTACCCAAAACTTGAAAACTTCACAACACAAAACTTAACAGAATATCTCGTGAGCTCCGTTAGGGAAAGAAAAGAAAATATCACTTCAAGGTACTGTAATGAACTCATTCTTTATTTATATTGGTGTTAAACCTACTGTATTCCAACTTTTCTATGGTTTATAAACTCCATTACTAGCCATAGATTCATCAAAATAAGCAAACAACACACGAAAAACAGAATCTGTCAAAAACATAACAGTCTGTAGTAATATGTATCAAACGCATACTTCTGAAACCCCAAAAATTATAAAATAAATTTATGTACGTGAGTAATCTATATAGTAATCATCTTCAAAAGAAATTAACTAAATATCACTCTAGAATAAAAATCGGCAGCAATTCTCGCGAGCGCTAAATTTCTGTTTTTTACAGCAAGATCAAAAAGACTTTCCCCAAGTCTTCCCAACGGTTCTACTTAGCCCAAACAATAATTAAACACAAAAAACACAACCAAAACACAGGCTAGATAAATTATTTATTACTAAACAGAAACAAAAATCAAGGAATAAAAATAAAATTGGGTTGCCTCCCAACAAGCGCTATTGTTTAACGCCCCTAGCTAGGCATACAAGCGAGGATAAATCTAGGCATTGCCATCTTTGGTAGGCAATCCATAAGTGGATCTTATAATAGATTCATATGGTAACTTAATTTTATTTCTAGGGAAGTGTTCCATGCCTTTCCTTAACGGAAATTGGAATCTAATATTCCCTTCCTTCATATCAATAATTGCACCAATCGTTCTAAGGAAAGGTCTACCAAGAATAATAGGACATGAAGGATTGCAATCTATATCAAGAACAATGAAATCTACGGGCACATAATTCCTATTTTCAACAATAATAACAGCATTAATTCTTCCCATAGGTTTCTTAATAGTGGAATCCGCAAGGTGCAAGTTTAAAGAACAATAATCAAATTCATGGAAACCTAGCAAATCACACAAAGTTTTTGGGATCATGGAAACACTAGCACCCAAATCACACAAAGCATAGCATTCATGATCTTTAATTTTAATTTTAATTGTAGGTTCCCACTCATCATAAAGTTTTCTAGGGATAGAAATTTCCAATTCAAGCTTTTCTTCATAAGATTGCATTAAAGCATCAACGATATGTTTAGCAAAAGCTTTATTTTGACTATAACATGCGGAGAATTTAGCATGGATTGCAACAAGGAAATACAATCTATTAAAGAACAATTATCATAATTAAATTCCTTGAAATCCAATATAGTGGGTTCATTGTATTTAAAGTTTTGACCTCTCCAATCCCACTTTTATCAATTTTTGCATCAAGATCTGAAAACTCTGAATCATTGGGACGCCTTATAACTAAAGTTTACTCATCTCCAGTCCCATCATTATCAAGATTCATATTGCAAAACAAATATTTAACAGGAGACACATCAATAACTTTTAGATCTTCATCATTATTATCATGGAAACTAGAAGAACGCGCTTTCTCAAAGCAATCCTTTTTAACACACATCCTAGCGGTTCTTTCTTTGCACTCATCAATGGAAACTATCATAGCTTTGAGAGACTCATTGATATCATGCTTAGGTGGAATAGATCTAAGTTTCAAAGAATCAACATCAAGGGAAATTCTATCCACGTTCCTAGCAAACTCATCAATCTTAAGCAATTTTTCTTCAATCAAAGCATTGAAACTCTTTTGCGAACTAATAAATTCTTTAATATTAGATTCAAAATCAGAGGCCATATTATTATAATTTCCATATGGATTGTTTTATGAATTACCATAATTATTAGAGGAACTACTAGGAAATGACCTAGAATTAAAATCACCTCTACACGCGTTGTTACCAAAATTGTTCCTACCAACAAAATTCACATCCATAGATTCATTACTATTCTCAATTAAAGTAGACAAAGGAATATCATTGGGATCAGTAGGAGTGCTCTTATTAGCAAACAATTTCATAAGTTCATCCATCTTTCCACTCAAAACATTAATCTATTCAATTGCGTGCACCTTTTTATTAGTAGATCTTTCAGTATGCCATTGAGAATAATTAACCATAATATTATCTAGGAATTTAGTAGATTCTCCTAAAGTGATTTCCATAAAAGTGCCTCCCGTGGCAGAATCTAGAAGATTTCTAGAAGCAAAATTCAATCCGGCATAATTTTTTTGTATAATCATCCATAAATTCAAACCATGTGTAGGGCAATTACGTATTATTAATTTCATCCTCTCCCAAGATTGTGCAACATGCTCATGATGAAGTTGCTTAAAATTCATAATATCATTTCTAAGAGAGATGATCTTAGCGGGAGGAAAATACTTAGAGATAAAAGCATCTTTGCCCTTATTCCGTGAATCAATACTATTTTTAGGCAAAGACAAAAACCAAGCTTTAGCACAATCTCTAAGCGAAAACGGAAATAGCTTAAGTTTAACAATATCATTATCCACATCTTTCTTATTTTGCATATCACACAAATCAACAAAGTTGTTTAGATGGGTAGCGGCATCTTCAATAGGAAGGCCAGAAAATGGATCTTTCATGATAAGATTCAGCAAAGTAGTATTAATTTCACAAGATTCAGCATTGGTAAGAGGAGCAATTGGAGTGCTAATAAAATCATTATTGTTGGTATTGGCAAAGTGACACGATTTAGTATTATCTTGAGCCATCGTGACAAGCAAGCAATCCAACACACAAGCAAACAAGCAAACAACACACAAGCAAAAAAGCGAAGAAAAAGCGAACGGAAAGAGAGGGCGAAAGGAAAAGAGGGCGAATAAAACGGCAAGGGTGAAGTGGGGGAGAGAAAAACGAGAGGAAAATGGCAAATAATGTAATGAGAAGGGTAAGAGTTGTGATGGGTACTTGGTATGTCTTGACTTGGCGTAGATCTCCCCGACAACGGCGCCAGAAATCCTTCTTTCTACCTGTTGAGCATGCGTTGGTTTTCCCTTGAAGAGGAAAGGATGATGCAGCAAAGCAGCGTAAGTATTTCCCTCAGTTTTTGAGGGCCAAGGTATCAATCCAGTAGGAGACCACGCGCGAGTCACCTCGTACCTACACAAACAAATTAGAACCTCGCAACCAACGTGATAAAGGGGTTGTCAATCCCTTCACGGCCACTTGCAAGAGTGAGATCTGATAGAGATAATAATAATAATAATAAGATAATTTTTTTGGTATTTTTATGATATAAATTGAAAGTAAAGATTGCAAAATAAAATAGATTAGAAACTTGTATGATGGAAAATAGACCCGGGGGCCATAGGTTTCACTAGTGGCTTCTCTCAAGATAGCATAAGTGTTACGGTGTGTAAAAAAATTACTATCGAGCAATTGATAGAATTGAGCATAGTTATGAGAATATCTAGGTATGATCATGTATATAGGCATCACGTCCGTGACAAGTAGACTAACTCCTGCCTGCATCTACTACTATTACTCCACACATCGACCGCTATCCAGCATGCATATAGAGTATTAAGTTCATAAGAACGGAGTAACGCTTTAAGCAAGATGACATGATGTAGAGGGATAAACTAATGCAATATGATATAAACCCCATCTTTTTATCCTCGATGGCAACAATATAATACGTGCCGTTTCCCCTACTGTCACTGGGATCAAGCACCGCAAGATTGAACCCAAAGCTAAGCACTTCTCCCATTGCAAGAAAGATCAATCTAGTAGGCCAAACCAAACTGATAATTTGAAGAGACTTGCAAAGATAACCAATCATACATAAAAGGATTCAGAGAAGATTCAAATATTGTTCATAGATAACCTTGATCATAAACCCACAATTCATCTGTAGCGACCCGACCCGAATGGATCAAGTCTCTGTGCTTAAGTGGCATCCCTGGATCGGTATGCTGACACACATAGTACTCGAAGGATTTATAGCAGAGGTAAATCGCATGTATAAAGTAACGTAAATACTATTACCTCAATCCAAATAGCGGAAGTAACAAGGTTGTGGTTTCCCATCAACACCAACGACAAAGTTGAGTGTAGAAATCGTAACCCTAACGTATCACTTACTCGTCGTAGGACATCCTGCAACATGAGACGTTGCAGCCACAAAGGGTCAGTACATTGAATGTACTGGCAAATTCACACTATAGAGCAATGATGAATAATCTCTATCACTACATGCATATATGGCTGGTGGAAAAGCTCTATGGTTACAGTTTTGCATAAAGCCAATTTTTCCCTGCTGCAAAGGAATAAATTTTATTTAACTATCATGGTGGTTGTTAAACATTGAGAGCGTTGACACCCTCTCAATCCCAATTAAGCATCATCATTAAAACCCAACAAAATTATTTAAAGTCACATGATGAGATTCACATTATAATTCAAGTACTAGATACTCAAGACATCCATAACCGGGGACACGACTAATCATGATTAGTTTATACACTCTGCAGAGGTTTGCGCACTTTTCCCCACAAGACTCGATCTCCTCCGTTGGGATTCTCGCACTACATGGTGTTTGAGAAACGGATGACCGAGACATAGTCTTTCAGAAGCGCTAGCACCTTACGATCGGGTAGACCGTTACACCTACTTTCCCCTACATCTGCTAGTCTACCACTGTAAGAGTTCGCATGACTTAATCAACTATGCTAGAGCCCATAATAGCTTCTGGCTCCACACGGAAGTTTCTAGTATGAATAATCTCATGATCCCTTTGAGCCTGGGTGGCGGTCCATAAAGAAAAACAGGAAATCGCTGGAATACCCAGGTGCCCAAACAGGCAATCGCTAGAATACCCAGGTGCCTCAATCCACCCAGATGTGTGTTAAAGTTGCCACCTTAAGTAAACCATTAATTAACAATTTCACATCTGTCATGAATACTCTCAAACCCAATCCACGTCTACGAGCATAGCATAGCAATATAAGCAACATAATAGTAACTACCAAGGTTTGACTGCAGGGCAATAGGTACCTACCTCATCAACTACTTCCCAATACCCACATGTTATCAATCCTACTCATGCAATGTTTGAGGTTGAAACTAATGCATAAAAACTGGGTATGAAAGGAATATGATCAAAGTGTGAACTTGCCTGAAATGTTGATGAAGATGCTTCGCACTCAAAATTCTTGATAGTTCTACTCATCACACTCCGGTCAATCTATCGTAATCAAGCAATAGTAACCACACATAAGCAATCACTCAAAACATCGGAAAGAACGAAGAACAAATCGGAAAACAACAAAACCAAGCAAATAAATCTTGCAACATAAAACAAATTTTTAATAGTACCAAAATTATATGAATTTGGCCTTATCAGAAAGTTTAGGTCAGGAGCTTCAAATAGCAAAAAGAATCAACTCAAACTGAGCTACGAAACTCAAGTTACGATCAAACGAAGTTTGAATTCAAATCTGGTCTAATTCAAAATTTTAAAATTTCAAAAACATATTTGAGTTGGATTACTGGATAGAGGGGATCATAACGAAGAAGTGGGCGTTGGTTTCGTTGGATTTGGACAAACGGTGTAAAAGTTGTGACCGTTTGAAAACCAGGGACTAAAATGTAAAAGAAATAACTACTAACAGGTCCCTGACTGAAAATAAAAGAAAAAGAAAAAATTTAGAATTTTGGGATGTTGGGGGCAGTGCGAAGGCGACGGCTGCGGCGCAGGGAGGCGAGGAGACGGCGGCGGCGGCGGATATCATCGGGACGGCGGCGGTGATGCGATGCGGCTCGAGGCGGCGGCAAAAACGGAATCCAGGGGGTCCCGGGGCGCGCTTTATAGGAGGGCGGGGCGGCTCCGAAGCGTGGAGGAGGGGGCAAGGCGCGAGGTGGCGAGGTCGGGCACGGCGGCGGCGGTGCGTGCTCGCTCGGGACTCCGTCCCGAGCTGGAAGACGGGCGAGGCGCGGCGTCGGGCCGGCTGGGCCGTGGCCTGGCTGGCTGGGTCGGCCCGGTCCGGTCGGTCCAAAAGGTTTTTTAATTTTGCAGACAGAAGAAATAAAATAAATGCAAATAAAATAAAATAACATAGGCATATAATATATCAGAATTTTCAGAAAAATATTTTCTACAACATGGACATTTTTATAATGCCAAATAAAATCCACAAAAAATCAGATACTCAAAGAGCAACTGGTCTAATAAAATCCAATAAAAATCATTTTAAAAATACCAAAATTAATTCAAATTTATTTCTCTCCAATTTTCTTATGTAGGGAATCATGTTACCCTATTTTCTGTATATTTTATTTTTGGAGAAAAATAATTTGAATAAAACCCAAATAACTCCAAATTGAAAATAAATTCAATGGGATTTTGAATTTAATTCTTTGAAACTCCCAACTCATATTTCACATGCTTTGAAGAATTCATTTTATCTTCTCTCATGAAAATCATTGAGTTGCTTGAAGTTTCTGAATTGAAAAATCTTCCCAAATGAAATTCAAATATTTTCAACACCCCTTTTCATTTAAATAAATGGAAGAAGTCATGTCATCTTCTCTCCAGGGTTTTGTGATGAAAAGTATTTGAATTCACGGAGAGCATAAATGCAAAATTGAAAGTTTGGGAAAGTCCTTTTATTCCCTCTCATTTAACTTTCAAAAAGTTTCGAATTCACTCACTTTCAGTCAATCAATCACACAACAAACAAGCAAACAATCAAATCTATCTATTTATTATAACATTCCAAAATTTAGAATTTTGGGATGTTACATCATTGGATCTCGACAAACACACCGCAAAAGAAGATTACATCGAATAGATCTCCAAGAGAATCAAGGAGAACTTTGTATTGAAATCCAAATAGAGAGAAGAAGCCATCTAGCTAATAACTATGGACCTGAAGGTCTGAGGTAAACTACTCACACATCATCGGAGAGGCTATGGTATTAATGTAGAAGCCCTCCGTGATCAATGCCCCCTCCGGCGGAGCGCCGGAAAAGGCCCCAAGATGGGATCTCACGGGTACAGAAGGTTGCGTAGGTGGAATTAGGTTTTCGTGGTGCCCTCTGATGTTTTCAGGGTACGTAGGTATATATAGGAGGAAGAAGTAGGTCGGTGGAGCCACGAGGGGCCCACGAGGATGGAGGGCGCGCCCAGGGGGGTAGGCGCACCCCCTGCCTCGTGGCTTCCTCGTTGGTTGCTTGACGTCCACTCTAAGTCCTCTGGATCACGTTTGTTCCAAAAATCATGCTCCCGAAGGTTTCATTCCGTTTGGATTCCGTTTGATATTATTTTTATGCGAAACACTGTAATAGGCAAAAAAACAATTTGAGCTGGGCCTCCGGTTAATAGGTTAGTCCCAAAAATAATATAAAAGTGTATAAATAAGCCCATTAAACATCTAAAACAGAATATATAATAGCATGGAACAATGAAAAATTATAGATACGTTGGAGACATATCAGCGCTCGTAGTAGCTCTTGGGTATTTGATACCAGTGCGGTTGCTTATATTTGTAACTCAAAATAGGAGCTGCGGAATAAGCAGAGACTGGCGAAGGACGAGGTGACGATGCGCGTCGGGAATGGTTCCAAGGTCGATGTGATCGCCGTCGGCACGCTACCTCTACATCTACCTACGAGATTAGTTTTAAACCTCAATAATTGTTATTTAGTACCAGCTTTGAGCATGAACATTGTATCTAGATCTCGTTTAATGCGAGATGGCTACTCATTTAAATCCGAGAATAATGGTTGTTCCATTTATATGAGAGATGTGTTTTATGGCCATGCCCCGCTGGTCAATGGTTTATTTTTGTTTAATGTCAAACGTGATGTTACACATATTCATAGGCCCTGTTTGGTTCAGCTGTGTATTTCTAAAAGCAGCTGTGAAAAATTTGCTGTGGAAAAATAGTTGTGGAAAATTTGATGTGAAAAAGATGTAGGTCATTTGGCAAACCAGCTGATACAACTTTTTTTCGATTTTGGCCCGCTGCGGAATCAGATTTTGGAAAGCACGTCCTGGGCTGCTTCCGCTTTTGGTTCAGATTTTGACAGCGGATTTCTGGAATCGGATTCTACTGGGTTCGCCCTTTGGCTCAGATTCTGCTGCGTGGCAGCGGAATCCGTCGATAAAATCTGAACCAAATAGGGCCATCGTGTGAATGCCAAAAGATGTAAGGTTGATAATGATAGTCCCACATACTTGTGGCACTACCGCCTGTTGGAAATATGCCCTAGAGGCAATAATAAAAGCATTATTATTATATTTCTTTGTTCATGATAATTGTCTTTATTCATGCTATAATTGTATTATTCTGAGATCGTAATACATGTGTGAATAACAGACACCATCATGTCCCTAGTAAGCCTCTAGTTGACTAGCTCGTTGATCAACAGATAGTCATGGTTTCCTGACTATGGACATTGGATGTCATTGATAACGAGATCACATCATTAGGAGAATGATGTGATGGACAAGACCCAATTCTAAACATAGCATAAAGATCGTGTAGTTCGTTTGCTAGAGTTTTTCCAATGTCAAGTATCCTTTCCTTAGACCATGAGATCGTGTAACTCCCGGATACCGTAGGAGTGCTTTGGGGTGTACCAAACATCACAACGTAACTGGGTGACTATAAAGGTATACTACGGGTATTCCGAAAGTGTCTGTTGGGTGACATGGATCAAGACTGGGATTTGTCACTCCGTATGACGGAAGAGGTCACTGGGCCACTCGGTAATGCATCATCATAATGAGCTCAAAGTGGACCAAGTGTCCTGGTCACGGGATCATGCATTACGGTACGAGTAAAGTGACTTGCCGGTAACGAGATTGAACGAGGTATTGGGATACGACGATCGAATCTCGGGCAAGTAACATATCGATTGACAAAGGAAATTGCATACGGGGTTGATTGAATCCTCGACATCGTGGTTCATCCGATGAGATCATCGTGGAGCATGTGGGAGCCAACATGGGTATCCAGATCCCGCTGTTGGTTATTGACCGGAGAGTCGTCTCGGTCATCTCTGCATGTCTCCCGAACCCGTAGGGTCTACACACTTAAGGTTCGGTGACGCTAGGGTTGTAGGGATATGTATATCCAGTAACCCGAATGTTGTTCGGAGTCCCGGATGGAGATCCTGGACGTCACGAGGAGTTCCGGAATGGTCCAGAGGTAAGAGATTATATATAGGAAGTGTCCTGTAAGAGTTTCGGGGCCTTGCCGCATCGGGCCAAGGGCACCAGCCCCAAGAGGCCCATGCGCAGGTTTCAGGAGGAAGATCCTAGGAGGGGAAGGCACCTCCCTAGGTGCCTTGGGGGAGGGAAACCTCCCTTGGCCGGCCGCCCCCCCTTGGCCCTCCTATATATAGTGAGGGAAGGAGGGCTTTTCACCCACGCCTTTGGTTGCCTCCTTCTCCCTCTCCAACACCTCCTCCTCCTCCATAGCGCTTGGCGAAGCCCTGATGGAGTACTGCAGCTCCACCATCACCACGCCGTCGTGTTGCTGCTGGAGCCATCTTCCTCAACCTCTCCTTCCCTCTTGCTGGATCAAGAAGAAGGAGACGTTACTCTGACCGTACGTGTGTTGAACACGGAGGTGCCGTCCGTTCGGCACTAGGATCTTCGGTGATTTGGATCACGTCGTGTACGACTTCCTCATCCCTGTTCTTTGAACGCTTCCGCGCATGATCTACAAAGGTATGTAGATGCAATCCAATCACTCGTTGCTAGATGAACTCCTAGATGGATCTTGGTGAAACCGTAGGAAAATTTTTGTTTTCTGCTACGTTCCCTAACAGTGGCATCATGAGCTAGGTCTATGCGTAGTTCTTCTTGCGCGAGTAGAACACAATTTGTTGTGGGCGTAGATGTTGTCAACTTTCTTGCCGCTACTAGTCTTATCTTGCTTCAACGGTATTGTGGGATGAAGCGGCCCGGACCAACCTTACACGTATGCTTACGTGAGACCGGTTCCACCGACTAACATGCACTAGTTGCATAAGGTGGCTGGCGGGTGTCTGTCTCTCCTACTTTAGTTGGAGCGGATTCGATGAAAAGGGTCCTTATGAAGGGTAAATAGAAGTTGACAAATCACGTTGTGGTTTTCACGTAGGTAAGAAAACGTTCTTGCTAGAACCCTACTTCAGCCACGTAAAACTTGCAACAACAATTAGAGGACGTCTAACTTGTTTTTGCAGCAAGTGCTTTGTGATATGATATGGCCAAAGTTGTGATAAATGATGAATGATATATATGTGATGTATGAGTTGTCCATGCTATTGTAATAGGAATCACGACTTGCATGTCGATGAGTATGACAACCGGCAGGAGCCATAGGAGTTGTCTATATTTTTTGTATGACCTGCGTGTCATTGAGAAACGCCATGTAAATTACTTTACTTTATTGCTAAACGCGTTAGCCATAGTAGTAGAAGTAATAGTTGGCGAGCAACTTCATGGAGACACGATGATGGAGATCATGATGATGGAGATCATGGTGTCATGCCGGTGACAAGATGATCATGGAGCCCCAAGATGGAGATCAAAGGAGCTATGTGATATTGGCCATATCATGTCACTTTTATTATTTGATTGCATGTGATGTTTATCATGTTTTTTCATCTTGTTTACTTAGAACGACGGTAGAAAATAAGATGATCCCTCATAATAATTTCAAGAAAGTGTTCCCCCTAACTGTGCACCATTGCGACAGTTCGTTGCTTCAATGCACCACGTGATGATCGGGTGTTTGATTCAAACGTTCACATACAACGGGTGTAAGACAGATTTACACATGCAAACACTTAGGTTGACTTGACGAGCCTAGCATGTGTATAGACATGGCCTCGGAACACAGAAGACCGAAAGGTCGAGCATGAGTCGTATAGAAGATACGATCAACATGAAGATGTTCACCGACGTTGACTAGTCCGTCTCACGTGATGATCGGACACGGCCTAGCTAACTCGGATCATGTTATACTTAGATGACTAGAAGAGGGATGTCTATATAAGTGGGAGTTCATTATAATTTGATTAGATGAACTTAATTATCATGAACTTAGTCTAAAATCTTTGCAATATGTCTTGTAGATCAAATGGCCAACGTAGTCCTCAACTTCAACGCGTTCCTAGAGAAAACCAAGCTGAAAGACGATGGCAGCAACTATACGGACTGGGTCCGGAACCTGAGGATCATCCTCATAGCTGCCAAGAAAGATTATGTCCTACAAGCACCTCTAGGTGATCCACCCGTCCCACAGAACCAAGACGTTATGAACGCTTGGCAGACACGTGCTGATGACTACTCCCTCGTTCAGTGCGGCATGCTTTACAGCTTAGAGCCGGGGCTCCAAAAGCGTTTTGAGAGACATGGAGCATATGATATGTTCGAAGAGCTGAAAATGGTTTTCCAAGCTCATGCCCGGGTCGAGAGATATGAAGTCTCCGACAAATTCTTCAGCTGTAAGATGGAGGAAAATAGTTCTGTCAGTGAGCACATACTCACTATGTCTGGGTTACATAACCGCTTGACTCAGCTGGGAGTTAATCTCCGGGATGACGCGGTCATTGACAGAATCCTCCAGTCGCTTCCACCAAGCTACAAGAGCTTTGTGATGAACTTCAATATGCAGGGGATGGAAAAGACCATTCCTGAGGTATTTGCAATGTTGAAATCAGCAGAGGTAGAAGTCAAGAAGGAACATCAAGTGTTGATGGTAAATAAAACCACTAAGTTCAAGAAGGGCAAGGGTAAAAAGAACTCCATGAAGGACGGCAAGGAAGTTGCCACGCCTGGCAAGAAATCTGCCAGGAAGAAGCCAAAGAATGGACCCAAGCCCGAGACTGAGTGCTTTTATTGCAAGGGAAGTGGTCACTGGAAGCGGAACTGCCCCAAATACTTAGCGGACAAGAAGGCCGGAAAAACGAAAGGTATATATGATATACATGTAATTGATGTGTACCTTACTAGTACCCGTAGTAGCTCCTGGGTATTTGATACTGGTGCAGTTGCTCACATTTGTAACTCAAAGCAGGGGCTGCGGAATAAGCGGAGACTGGCAAAGGACGAGGTGACGATGCGCGTCGGGAATGGTTCCAAGGTCAATGTGATCGCCGTCGGCACGCTACCTCTATATTTACCTTCGGGATTAGTTTTAAACCTTAATAATTGTTATTTAGTGCCAGCTTTTATCGGGATCTCGTTTAATTTGAGATGGCTACTCATTTAAATCCGAGAATAATGGTTGTTTTATTTATATGAGAGATATGTTTTATGGTCATGCTCCTATGGTGAATGGTTTATTCTTAATGAATCTCGAGCGTAATGCTACACATATTCATAGTGTGAGTACCAAAAGATGTAAGGTTGATAATGATAGTCCCACATACTTGTGGCACTGCCGCCTTGGTCACATAGGTGTCAAACGCATGAAGAAGCTCCATGCAGATGGACTTTTAGAGTCTCTTGATTACGAATCATTTGACATGTGCGAACCATGCCTCATGGGTAAAATGACCAAGACTCCGTTCTCAGGAACAATGGAGCGAGCAACCAACTTATTGGAAATCATACATACTGATGTGTGCGGTCCAATGAGTGTTGAGGCTCGCGGTGGCTATCGTTATGTTCTCACCCTCACTGATGACTTGAGTAGATATGGGTATGTCTACTTAATGAAACACAAGTCTGAAACCTTTGAAAAGTTCGAGGAATTTCAGAGTGAGGTTGAGAATCAACGTGACAGGAAAATCAAGTTTCTACGATCAGATCGTGGAGGAGAATACTTGAGTCATGAATTTGGCACACACTTAAGAAAATGTGGAATAGTTTCACAACTCACGCCGCCTGGAACACCTCAGCGTAATGGTGTGTCCGAACGTCGTAATCGCACTCTATTAGATATGGTACGATCTATGATGTCTCTTACCGATTTACCGCTATCTTTTTGGGGCTATGCTTTAGAGACTGCCGCATTCACTTTAAATAGGGCTTCGTCGAAATCCGTTGAGACGACACCGTTTGAATGATGGTTTGGTGAGAAACCTAAGTTGTCGTTTCTAAAAGTTTGGGGATGCGATGCTTATGTCAAGAAACTTCAACCTGAAAAGCTCGAACCCAAGTCGGAAAAATGCGTCTTCATAGGATACCCTAAAGAAACTGTTGGGTATACCTTCTACCTCAGATCCGAAGGCAAGATCTTTGTTGCCAAGAATGGATTCTTTCTAGAGAAAGAGTTTCTCTCGAAAGAAGTAAGTGGGAGGAAAGTAGAACTTGATGAAGTGTTACCTCTTGAACTGGAAAATGGCACAACTCAAGAAAATGTTCCTGAGGTGCCTGCACCAACTAAAGAGGAAGTTATTGATGATGATCAAGACACTTCTGATCAAGCTCCTACTGAAATTCGAAGGTCCACAAGGACACGTTCCGCACCAGAGTGGTATGGCAACCCTGTCTTGGAAATCATGTTGTTGGACAACGGTGAACCTTCGAACTATGAAGAAGCGATGGCGGGCCCGGATTCCGACAAATGGCTAGAAGCCATGAAATCCGAGATAGGATCCATGTATGAAAACGAAGTATGGACTTTGACTGACTTGCCCGTTGAACGGCGAGCCATAGAAAATAAATGGATCTTTAAGAAGAAGACAGACGCGGATGGTAATGTGACCATCTATAAAGCTCGGCTTGTCGCTAAGGGTTATCGACAAGTTCAAGGGGTTAACTACGATGAGACTTTCTCACCGGTAGCGAAGCTGAAGTCCGTCCGAATCATGTTAGCAATTGCCGCATTCTATGATTATGAGATATGGCAAATGGACGTCAAAACGGCATTCCTTAATGGTTTCCTTAAGGAAGAATTGTATATGATGCAGCCGGAAGGTTTTGTCGATCCTAAGAATGCTGACAAGGTGTGCAAGCTCCAACGCTGGAATTATGGGCTGGTGCAAGCATCTCGGAGTTGGAACATTCGCTTTGATGAGATGATCAAAGCGTTTGGGTTTACGCAGACTTATGGAGAAGCCTGCGTTTACAAGAAAGTGAGTGGGAGCTCTGTAGCATTTCTCATACTATATGTAGATGACATACTTTTGATGGGAAATGATATAGAACTCTTGGACAGCATCAAGGTTTACTTGAATAAGAGTTTTTCAATGAAGGACCTTGGAGAAGCTGCTTATATATTAGGAATCAAGATCTATAGAGATAGATCGAGATGCCTCATAGGTCTTTCACAAAGCACATACCTTGATAAGATATTGAAGAAGTTCAATATGGATCAGTCTAAGAAGGGGTTCTTGCCTGTGCTGCAAGGTATGAAATTGAGCTCAGCTCAATGTCCGACCATGGCAGAAGATATAGAAGAGATGAGTGTCATCCCCTATGCCTCAGCCATAGGTTCTATTATGTATGCCATGCTGTGTACCAGACCTGATGTAAACCTTGCCGTGAGTTTGGTAGGAAGGTACCAAAGTAATCCCGGCAAGGAACACTGGACAGCGGTCAAGAATATCCTGAAGTACCTGAAAAGGACTAAGGAAATGTTTCTCGTTTATGGAGGTGACGAAGAGCTCGTCGTAAAGGGTTACGTCGACGCTAGCTTCGACACAGATCTGGATGACTCAAAGTCACAAACCGGATACGTGTATATTTTGAATGGTGGGGCAGTAAGCTGGTGCAGTTGCAAGCAGAGCGTCGTGGTGGGATCTACACGTGAAGCGGAGTACATGGCAGCCTCGGAGGCAGCACATGAAGCAATATGGGTGAAGGAGTTCATCACCGACCTAGGAGTCATACCCAATGCGTCAGGACCGATCAAACTCTTTTGTGACAACACTGGAGCTATTGCACTTGCCAAGGAGCCCAGGTTTCACAAGAAGACAAGGCACATCAAGCGTCGCTTCAACTCCATTCGTGAAAATGTTCAAGATGGAGACATAGAGATTTCTAAAGTACATACGGACCTGAATGTAGCAGATCCGTTGACTAAACCTCTCCCTAGAGCAAAACATGATCAACACCAGAATTCCATGGGTGTTCGATTCATCACAATGTAACTAGATTATTGACTCTAGTGCAAGTGGGAGACTGTTGGAAATATGCCCTAGAGGCAATAATAAAAGCATTATTATTATATTTCTTTGTTCATGATAATTGTCTTTGTTCATGCTATAATTGTATTATTCGGAGATCGTAATACATGTGTGAATAACAGACACCATCATGTCCCTAGTAAGCCTCTAGTTGACTAGCTTGTTGATCAACAGATAGTCATGGTTTCCTGACTATGGACATTGGATGTCATTGATAACGAGATCACATCATTAGGAGAATGATGTGATGGACAAGACCCAATTCTAAACATAGCATAAAGATCGTGTAGTTCGTTTGCTAGAGTTTTTCCAATGTCAAGTATCCTTTCCTTAGACCATGAGATCGTGTAACTCCCGGATACCGTAGGAGTGCTTTGGGTGTACCAAACGTCACAACGTAACTGGGTGACTATAAAAGGTGCACTACAGGTATCTCCGAAAGTGTCTGTTGGGTTGACACGGATCGAGACTGGGATTTGTCACTCCGTATGACGGAGAGGTGTCACTGGGCCCACTCGGTAATGCATCATCATAATGAGCTCAAAGTGACCAGTGTCTGGTCACGGGATCATGCATTACGGTACGAGTAAAGTGACTTGCCGGTAACGAGATTGAACGAGGTATTGGGATACCGACGATCGAATCTCGGGCAAGTAACATACCGATTGACAAAGGGAATTGCATACGGGGTTGATTGAATCCTCGACATCGTGGTTCATTCGATGAGATCATCGTGGAGCATGTGGGAGCCAACATGGGTATCCAGATCCCGCTGTTGGTTATTGACCGGAGAGTCGTCTCGGTCATCTCTGCATGTCTCCCGAACCCGTAGGGTCTACACACTTAAGGTTCGGTGACGCTAGGGTTGTAGGGATATGTATATCCAGTAACCCGAATGTTGTTCGGAGTCCCGGATGAGATCCTGGACGTCACGAGGAGTTCCAGAATGGTCCAGAGGTAAAGATTTATATATGGGAAGTCCTGTAAGAGGGTGCGCCTTGGCCTGCATGGGCCAAGGGCACCAGCCCCAAGAGGCCCATGCGCCTAGGGTTTCTAGGAGGAAGATTCCTAGGAGGGGAAGGCACCTCCTAGGTGCCTTGGGGGGGAGGGAAACCTCCCCTTGGCCGCCGCCCCACCCTAGGAGATTGGATCTCCTAGGGCCGCCCCCCCTTGGCCCTCCTATATATAGTGAGGGAAGGAGGGCTTTTCACCCACGCCTTTGGTTGCCTCCTTCTCCCTCTCCAACACCTCCTCCTCCATAGCGCTTGGCGAAGCCCTGACGGAGTACTGCAGCTCCACCATCACCACGCCGTCGTGTTGCTGCTGGAGCCATCTTCCTCAACCTCTCCTTCCCTCTTGCTGGATCAAGAAGAAGGAGACGTTACTCTGACCGTACGTGTGTTGAACACGGAGGTGCCGTCCGTTCGGCACTAGGATCTTCGGTGATTTGGATCACGTCGTGTACGACTTCCTCATCCCCGTTCTTTGAACGCTTCCGCACGTGATCTACAAAGGTATGTAGATACAATCCAATCACTCGTTGCTAGATGAACTCCTAGATGGATCTTGGTGAAACCGTAGGAAATTTTTTGTTTTCTGCTACGTTCCCTAACACCGCCTTGGTCACATTGGTGTCAAACGCATGAAGAAACTCCATGCAGATGGACTTTTGGAGTATCTTGATTATGAATCATTTGACACGTGCAAACCATGCCTCATGGGCAAGAGGACCAAGACTCCGTTCTCCGGAACAATGGAGCGAGCAACCAACTTATTGGAAATCATACATACTGATGTGTGCGGTCCAATAAGCGTTGAGGCTCGCGGTGGCTATCGTTATGTTCTCACCCTCACTGATGACTTAAGTAGATATGGGTATGTCTAGTTAATGAAACACAAGTCTGAGACCTTTGAAAAGTTCATGGAATTTCAGAGTGAGGTAGAGAATCAACGTGACAGGAAAATAAAGTTCTTATGATTAGATCGTGGAGGAGAATACTTGAGTCACGAGTTTGGCACACACTTAAGGAAATGTGGAATTGTTTCACAACTCACGCCGCCTAGAACAGCTCAACGAAATGGTGTGTCTGAACGTCGTAATCACACTCTATTGGATATGGTGCGATCTATGATGTCTCTTGCCGATCTATCGCTATCATTTTGGGGTTATGCTTTAGAGACTGTCGCATTCACTTTAAATAGGGCTCCGTCGAAATCCGTTGAGACGACACCATATGAATTATGGTTTGGAAAGAAACCTAAGCTGTCGTTTCTGAAAGTTTGGGGATGTGATGCTTCTGTCAAGAAACTTAAACCTGAAAAGCTCGAACCCAAGTTGGAAAAATGCGTCTTCATAGGATACCCTAAGGAAACTATCGGGTATACCTTCTACCTCAGATCCGAAGGCAAGATCTTTGTTGCCAAGAATGGATCCTTTCTAGAAAAAGAGTTTCTCTTGAAAGAAGTAAGTGGGAGGAAAGTAGAACTTGATGAGGTACTGCCTCTTGAACCGGAAAGTAGCGCAGCTCGGGAAGATGTTTCTGTGGTGCCTGCACCGACTAGAGAGGAAGTTAATGATGATGATCATGAAACTTTGGATCAAGTTGCTACTGAACGTCGTAGGTCCACGAGGACACGTTCCGCACCAGAGTGGTACGGCAATCCTGTCCTGGAAATCATGTTGTTAGACAACGATGAACCTTCGAACTATGAAGAAGCGATGGCGGGCCCGGATTCCAACAAATGCTTGAAGCCATGAAATCCGAGATAGGATCCATGTATGAAAATGAAGTATGGACTTTGACAGACTTTCCCGATGATCGGCAAGCCATAGAGAATAAATTGATCTTTAAGAAGAAGACTGACGGGGATGGTAACGTGACCATCTATAAGGCTTGGCTTGTCGCTAAGGATTATCGACAAGTTCAAGGAGTTGACTACGATGAGACCTTCTCACCCATAGCGAAGCTGAAATCCATGAATCATGTTAGCAATTACCGCATTCTATGATTATGAGATATGGCAAATGGACGTCAAAACGGCATTCCTTAATGGTTTCCTTAAGGAAGAATTGTATATGATGCAGCCAGAAGGTTTTGTCGATCCTAACAATGCTGACAAGGTACGCAAGCTCCAACACTCAATCTATGGGCTGGTGCAAGCATCTCGGAGTTGGAACATTCACTTTGATGAGATGATCAAAGCGTTTGGGTTTACGCAGACTTATGGAGAAGCCTGTGTTTACAAGAAAGTGAGTGGGAGCTCTGTAGCATTTCTCATATTATATGTGGATGACATACTATTGATGGGAAATGATATAGAATTTCTCGAAAACATAAAGGCCTACTTGAATAAGTGTTTTTCAATGAAGGACCTTGGAGAAGCTGCTTACATATTAGGCATCAAGATCTATAGAGATAGATCGAGACGCCTCATTGGTCTTTCAAAAAGCACATACCTTGACAAGATATTGAAGAAGTTTAATATGGATCAGTCCAAGAAGGGGTTCTTGCCTGTATTGCAAGGTGTGAAATTGAACACGGCTCGATGCCCGACCTCGGCAGAAGATAGAGAAAAGATGAGTGTCATCCCCTATGCCTCAGCCATAGGGTCTATTATGTATGCCATGCTGTATACCAGACCTGATGTGAACCTTGCCGTAAGTTTGGTAGGGAGGTAGCAAAGTAATCCCGGCATGGAACACTGGACAGCGGTCAAGAATATCCTAAAGTACCTGAAAAGGACTAAGGATATGTTTCTCGTTTATGGAGGTGACGAAGAGCTCGTCGTAAAGGGTTACGGCGATGCTAGCTTCGACACAGATCTGGATGACTCCAAGTCACAAATTGGATACGTGTACATTTTGAATGGTGGGGCAGTCAGCTGATGCAGTTGCAAGCAAAGCGTCGTGGCGGGATCTACATGTGAAGCGGAGTACATAGTGGCCTCGGAGCACAGGAAGCAGTCTGGATGAAGGAGTTCATCGCCGACCTAGGAGTTATTCCCAATGCGTCGGGCCCGATGACTCTCTTCTATGACAACACTGGAGCTATTGCCCTTGCCAAGGAGCCCATGTTTCACAAGAAGACCAGGCATATCATGCGTCTCTTCAAATCCATTCATGAATATATTCAGGATGGAGACATGGATATTTGTAAAGTGCATACGAATCTGAATGTCGCAGATCCGTTGACTAAACCTCTTCCGCGAGCAAAACATGATCAACACCAGAACTCTATGGGTATTCGATTCATCACAATGTAACTAGATTATTGACTCTAGTGCAAGTGGGTGACTGTTGGAAATATGCCCTAGAGGCAATAATAAAGTGGTTATTATTATATTTCCGTGTTCATGATAATTGTCTATTGTTCATGCCATAATTGTATTAACAAAAAATCATAATACATGTGTGAATACATAGATCGTAATATGTTCCTAGTAAGCCTCGAGTTGACTAGCTCGTTGATCAATAGATGGTCATGGTTTCCTGACCATGGACATTGGATGTCATTGATAACGGGATCACATCATTGGGAGAATGATGTGATGGACAAGACCCAATCCTAAGCGTAGCACAAGATCGTGTAGTTCGTTTGCTAAAGCTTTTTTAATGTCAAATATCATTTCCTTAGACCATGAGATTGTGCAACTCCCGGATACCGTAGGAATGCTTTGGGTGTACCAAACATCACAATGTCACTGGTGTTGGGGAACGCAGTAATTTCAAAAAAATCCTACGCACACGCAAGATCATGGTGATGCATAGCAACAAGAGGGGAGAGTGTTGTCTACGTACCCTCATAGACCATAAGCGGAAGCGTTATGACAACGTGGTTGATGTAGTCGTACGTCTTCACGATCGACCGATCCTAGTACCAAAAGTACGGCACCTCTGTGATCTACACACATTCAGCTCGGTGACGTCCCACGAACTCACGATCCAGCAGAGTGTCGAGGGAGAGCTTCGTCAGCACGACGGCATAATGACGGTGATGATGATGCTACCGGAACAAGGCTTCGCCTAAGCACTGCTACGATATGACCGAGGTGGATTATGGTGGAGGGGGGCACCGCACATGGCTGAAAAACAATCAACTTGTGTGTTCTAGTGTGCCCCTACCCCCATATATCCAGTGAACCCCGGAACTCATCCGGTGTCCGAATATAGTCATTCAATATGTCGATCTTTATGCCTCGACCATTTTCGAGACTCCTCGTCATGTCCGTGATCACATCCGGGACTCTGAACTACCTTCGGTACATCAAAACACATAAACTCATAATACCGATCGTCACCAAACGTTAAGCGTGCGGACCCTACGGGTTCGAGAATTATGTAGACATGACCGAGACACATCTCCGGTTAATAACCAATAGCGGAACCTGGATGTTCATATTGGCTCCCACATATTCAACAAAGATCTTAATCGGTCAAACCGCATAACGATATGCGTTGTTCCCTTTGTCATCGGTATGTTACTTGCCCGAGATTCGATCGTCGGTATCTCAATACCTAGTTCAATCTCGTTACCAGCAAGTCTCTTTACTTGTTCTGTAATGTATCATCCTGTAACTAACTCATTAGTCACATTGCTTGCAAGGCTTATAGTGATGTGCATTACCGAGAGGGCCCAGAGATACCTCTCCGATACTCGGAGTGACAAATCCTAATCTCGATCTATGCCAACTCAACAAACACCATTGGAGACACCTATAGAGCATCTTTATAGTCACTCAGTTACGTTGTGACGTTTGATAGCACACAAAGTGTTCCTCCGGTATTCGGGAGTTGCATGATCTCATAGTCATAGGAACATGTATAAGTTATGGAGAAAGCAATATCAACAAACTAAACGATCATCGTGCTAAGCTAATGGATGGGTCAAGTCAATCACATCATTCTCTAATGATGTGATCCCGTTAATCAAATGACAACTCATGTCTATGGTCAGGAAACATAACCATCGTTGATTCATTGAGCTAGTCAAGTAGAGGCATACTAGTGACACTCTGTTTGTCATGTATTCACACATGTACTAAGTTTCTAGTTAATACAATTCTAGCATGAATAATAAACATTTATCATGATATAAGGAAATATAAATAACAACTTTATTATTGCCTCTAGGGCATATTTCCTTTAGTCTCCCACTTGCACTAGAGTCAATAATCTAGATTACATTGTAATGATTCTAACACCAATGGAGTCTTGGTGTTGATCATGTTTTGCTCGTGAGAGATGCTTAGTCAACGGGTTTGCAACATTCAGATCCGTATGTATCTTACAAATCTCTATGTCTCCCTCCTTGACTTGATCGCAGATGGAATTGAAGTGTCTCTTGATGTGCTTGGTTTTCTTGTGAAATCGGGATTCCTTTGCCAAGGAAATTGCACGAGTATTGTCACAAAAGATTGTCATTGGACCCGATGCACTAGGTATGACACCTAGATCGGATATGAACTCCTTCATCCAGACTCCTTCATTTGCTGCTTCCGAAGCAGCTATGTACTCAACTTCACATGTAGATCCCACCACGACGCTCTGCTTGGAACTACACCAACCGAGCTCCACCATTTAATAAAAACACGTATCTGGTTTGTGACTTAGAGTCATCCGGATCAGTGTCAAATCTTGCATCGACGTGACCGTTTACGACGAGCTCTTTGTCACCTCCATATATGAGAAACATATCCTTAGCCCTTTTCAGGTATTTCAGGATGTTCTTGACCGCTGTCCAGTGATCCACTCCTGGATTACTTTGGTACCTCCCTTCTAAACTGATAGAAAGGCACACATCAGGTCTGGTACATAGCATTGCATACATGATAGAGCGTATGGCTGAAGCATAGGGAACACCTTTAATTTTCTCTCTATCTTCTTGAGTGGTCGGGCATTGAGTCTGACTCAACTTCACACCTTGTAACACAGGCAAGAACACTTTCTTTGCTTGATCCATTTTGAACTTCTTCAAAATGTCATCAAGGCATGTGCTTTGTGAAAGTCCAATTAAGCGTCTTGATCTATCTCTATAGATCTTGATGCCCAATATATAAGCAGCTTCGCCGAGGTCTTTCATTGAAAAATTCTTATTCAAGTAACCTTTTATGCTATTCGGAAATCCAGTATCATTTCCGATCAACAATATGTCATCTACATATAATATCAGAAATGCTACAGAGCTCCCACTCACTTTCTTGTAAATACAGGCTTCTCCAAAAGTCCGTATCAAACCATATGCTTTGATCACACTGTCAAAGCGTATATTCCAACTCCGAGACGCTTGCACCAGTCCATAAATGGATCTCTGGAGCTTGCACACTTTGTTAGCACCTTTTGGATCGACAAAACCATCTGGTTGCATCATATACAACTCTTCTTTAAGATATCCATTAAGGAATGAAGTTTTGACATCCATTTGCCAAAATTCATAATCATAAAATGTGGCAATTGCTAACATGATTCAGACGGACTTAAGCATCGTTGCGAGTGAGAAGGTCTCATCGTAGTCAACTCCTTGAACTTGTTGAAAACCTTTTGCAACAAGTCGAGCTTTGTAGACAGTAATATTACCGTCAGTGTCAGTCTTTTTCTTGGAAATCCATTTATTCTCTATGGCCTGCCAATCATCGGGCAAGTCAACCAAAGTCCACACTTTGTTCTCATACATGGATCCCATCTCAGATTTCATGGCCTCGAGCCATTTTGCGAACCTGGGCTCATCATCGCTTCCTCATAGTTTGTAGGTTTGTCATGGTCAAGTAACATGACTTCCAGAACAGGATTACCATACCACTCTGGTGTGGATCTGACTCTGGTTGACCTACGAGGTTCGGTAGTAACTTGATCAGAAGTTTCATGATCATCATCATTAGCTTCCTCACTTACTGGTGTAGGAATCACTGGAACTATTTTCAGTGATGAAGTACTTTCCAATAAGGGAGAACGTACAATTACCTCGTCAAGTTCTACTTTCCTCCCACTCACTTCTTTCAAGAGAACTCCTTCTCTAGAAAGGATCCATTCTTAGCAACGAATATCTTGCCTTCGGATATGTGATAGAAGGTGTAGCCAACAGTCTCCTTTGGGTATCCTATGAAGACACATTTCTCCGATTTGGGTTCGAGCTTATCAGGTTGAAGCTTTTTCACATAAGCATCGCAGCCCCAAACTTTAAGAAATGATAACTTGGGTTTCTTGCCAAACCACAGTTCATATGGTGTCGTCTCAACGGATTTAGATGGTGCCCTATTTAACGTGAATGCAGCCGTATCTAAAGCATAACCCCAAAACGATAGCGGTAAACCAGTGAGAGACATCATAGATCGCACCATATCTAATAAAGTGCGGTTACGCCGTTCGGACACACCATTACGTTGTGGCGTTCCAAGTGGCGTGAGT
This sequence comes from Triticum urartu, assembly GCF_003073215.2. Taxonomy (NCBI): domain Eukaryota; kingdom Viridiplantae; phylum Streptophyta; class Magnoliopsida; order Poales; family Poaceae; genus Triticum; species Triticum urartu. The sequence goes on from NC_053022.1 coordinate 299,706,466, forward strand.
TGTGAAACTATTCCGCATTGTTTCAAATGAAGTCTAAAGTCATAACTCAAATATTCACCTCCGCGATCAGATCGCAGAAACTTGATTTTCTTGTCACGATGATTTTCCACTTCACTATGAAATTCTTTGAACTTTTGAAATGTTTCATTAAGTAGATATACCCATATCTGCTCAAATCATCTGTGAGGGTGAGAAAATGACGATATTCGTTGCGAGCTTCAATGTTCATTGGACCACATACATCAATATGTATGATTTCCAATAACTCTGTTGCTCGCTCCATTGTTCCGGAGAACGGAGTTTTAGTCATCTTGCCCATGAGGCATGGTTCGCAAGTACCAAGTGATTCATAATCAAGTGATTCCAGAAGTCCATCAGAATGGAGTTTCTTCATACGTTTTACACCAATATGACCTAAATGGCAGTGCCACAAATAAGTTGCACTACCATTATCAACTCTGCATCTTTTGGCTTCAATACTATGAACATGTGTATCACTACTATCAAGATTTAGTAAAAATAGACCACTCATCAAGGGTGCATGACCATAAAATATATTACTCATATAAATAGAACAATCATTATTCTCTGATTTAAATGAATAACCGTCTCACATCAAACAAGATCTAGATATAATGTTCATGCTCAACGCTGGCACCAAATAACAATTATTTAGGTCTAAAACTAATCTCGAAGGTAGATGTAGAGGTAGCGCGCCGACGGCGATCATGTCGACTTTTGAACCATTTCCCACATGCATCGTCACCTCGTCCTTAGCCAATCTTCGCTTAATCTGTAGCCCCTGTTTCGAGTTGCAAATGTTAGCAACTGAACCAGTATCAAATACCCAGGCACTACTGAGAGCATTAGTAAGGTACACATCAATAACATGTATATCAAATATACCTTTCACTTTGCCATCCTTCTTCTCCGCCAAATACTTGGGGCAGTTCCGCTTCCAGTGACCAGTCCCTTTGCAGTAGAAGCACTCAGTCTCAGGCTTAGGTCCACACTTGGGTTTCTTCACTTGAGCAGCAACTGGCTTGCTGTTTTTCTTGAAGTTCCCCTTCTTCCCTTTACCCTTTTTCTTAAAACTAGTGGTCTTATTGACCATCAACACTTGATGCTCCTTCTTGATTTCTACCTCCGCAGCTTTTAGCATTGCGAAGAGCTCAGGAATCATCTTATCCATCCCTTGCATATTATAGTTCATCACGAAGCTCTTATAGCTTGGTGGTAGTGATTGAAGAACTCTATCAAACACACTGTCATTAGGAAGATTAACTCCCAGTTGACTCAAGTGGTTGTGATACCAGACATTCTGAGTATATGTTCACTGACATAACTATTCTCCTCCATCTTGAAGCTGTAGAACTTATTGGAGACTTCATATCTCTCAATCCGGGCATTTGCTTGAAATGTTAACTTCAACTCCTGGAACATCTCATGTGCTCCATGAAGTTCAAAACTTCGTTGAAGTCCCGGTTCTAAGACGTAAAGCATGGAGCACTGAACTATCGAGTAGTCATCAGCTTTGCTCTGCCAGGTGTTCATAACATCTGGCGTTGCTCCTGCAGCGGGTTTGTCACCAAGCGGTGCTTCCAGGACGTAATTCTTCTATGCAGCAATGATGATAATCCTCAAGTTACGGATGCTGTCCATGTAGTTGCTACCATCGTCTTTCAACTTAGCTTTCTCTAGGAACGCATTAAAATTCAACGGAACAACAACACATGTCATCTATCTACAACAACAAAGACATGCAAAATACTATCAGGTACTAAGTTCATGATAAATTAAAGTTCAATTAATCAAATTACTTAAGAACTCCCACTTAGATAGACATCTCTCTAATCATCTAAGTGATCACGTGATCCATATCAACTAAACCATGTCCGATCATCACGTGAGATGGAGTAGTTTTCAACGGTGAACATCACTATGTTGATCATATCTACTATATGATTCACGCTCGACCTTTCGGTCTCAGTGTTCCGAGACCATATCTGTATATGCTAGGATCGTCAAGTTTAACCTGAGTATTCTGCTTGTGCAAAACTGGCTTGCACTCGTTGTATGTGAACGTAGAGCTTATCACACCCGATCATCACGTGGTGTCTCGGCACGACGAACTGTAGCAACGGTGCATACTCAGGGAGAACACTTATACCTTGAAATTTAGTGAGAGATCATCTTATAATGTGATACGTCTCCGTCGTATCTACTTTTCCAAACACTTTTGCCTTGTTTTGGACTCTAACTTGCATGATTTGAATGGAATTAACCCGAACTGACACTGTTTTCAGCAGAATTGCCATGGTGTTATTTATGTGCAGGAACAAAAGTTCTCGGAATGACCTAAAACTCCACGGAGATTATTTTTGGAAATAATAAAAAATGTTGGCAAAGAATCAAGGCCAGGGGCCCACACCCTAGCCACGAGGGTGGGGGGTGCGCCTCCCCCTGGGCGCGCCCCCCTGCCTCGTGGCCCCCCTAGAGCTCCACCGACCTCAACTCCAACTCCATATATTCGTTTTCGGGGAGAAAACAATAAGAGAGAAGGATTCATCGCGTTTTACAATACGAAGCCACCGCCAAGCCCTAAACTCTCTCGGGAGGTCTGATCTGGAGTCCGTTCGGGGCTCCGGAGAGGGGAATCCATCGTCGTCGTCATCATCTGAAGGAAATATGCCCTAGAGGCAATAATAAAGTTATTATTTATTTCCTTATAATCATGATAAATGTTTATTATTCATGCTAGAATTTTATTAACCGGAAACATAATACATGTGTGAATACATAGACAAACAAAGTGTCACTAGTATGCCTCTACTTGACTAGCTCGTTAATCAAAGATGGTTATGTTTCCTAACCATGAGCAATGAGTTGTTATTTGATTAACGAGGTCACATCATTAGTTGAATGATCTGATTGACATGACCCATTCCTTTAGCTTAGCACCCGATCGTTTAATATGTTGCTATTGCTTTCTTCATGACTTATACATGTTCCTATAACTATGAGATTATGCAACTCCCGTTTACCGGAGGAACACTTTGGGTAGTACCAAACATCACAACGTAACTGGGTGATTATAAAGGAGTACTACAAGTGTCTCCAAAGGTACATGTTGGGTTGGCGTATTTCGAGATTAGGTTTTGTCACTCCGATTGTCGGAGAGGTATCTCTGGGCCCTCTCGGTAATGCACATCACTTAAGCCTTGCAAGCATTGCAACTAATGAGTTAGTTGCGGGATGATGTATTACAGAACGAGTAAAGAGACTTGCCGGCAACGAGATTGAACTAGGTATTGGAGGATACCGACGATCGAATCTCGGGCAAGTAACATACCGATGACAAAGGGAACGACGTATGTTGTTATGCGGTCTGACTGATAAAGATCTTCGTAGAATATGTAGGAGCCAATATGGGCATCCAGGTCCCGCTATTGGTTATTGATCGGAGACGTGTCTCGGTCATGTCTACATTGTTCTCGAACCCGTAGGGTCCGCACGCTTAAGGTTACGATGACAGTTATATTATGAGTTTATGCATTTTGATGTACCAAAGGTTGTTCGGAGTCCCGGATGTGATCACGGACATGACGAGGAGTCTCGAAATGGTCGAGACATGAAGATTGATATATTGGAAGCCTATGTTTGGATGTCGGAAGTGTTCCGGGTGAAATCGGGATTTTACCGGAGTACCGGGAGGTTACCGGAACCCCCCGGGGGCTTAATGGGCCTACATGGGCCTTAGTGGAAATAGAGGGAAGCAAGGGGAGAGTGGGGCACCCCCCCCCCCAAGGCCCAAACCGAATTGGTTTAGGGCAAGGGGGCCGGGCCCCTCTTTCCTTCTTCCCCTCTCTCTTTCCTTCTCTCGAATCCTATTCCAACTAGGAAAGGGGGGAGTCCTACTCCCGGTGGGAGTAGGACTCCTCCTGGCGCGCCCTCTCCCTGGCCGGCCGCACCCCCCTTGCTCCTTTATATACGGGGGCAGGGGGACACCCCATATAGACAACAATTGATCAAGTTGATCTTTAGCCGTGTGCGGTGCCCCCTCCACCATAGTCCACCTCGATAATACTGTAGCGGTGCTTAGGCGAAGCCCTGCGTCGGTAGAACATCAACATCGTCACCAAGCCGTCGTGCTGACGAAACTCTCCCTCAACACTCGGCTGGATCGGAGTTCGAGGGACGTCATCGGGCCGAACGTGTGCTGAACTCGGAGGTGCCGTACGTTCGGTACTTGATCGGTCGGATCATGAAGACGTACGACTATATCAACCGCGTTGTGCTAACACTTCCGCTTTCGGTCTACGAGGGTACGTGGACAACACTCTCCCCTCTCGTTGCTACGCATCACCATGATCTTGCGTGTGCGTAGGATTTTTTTTTGAAATTACTACGTTCCCCAACATTCAGAACCTATGATGCCTATGTTGGCTTTGAACCATTATTGGCTGTGAGAACTTGTATGTTTATCTTAAATGTTGGCATGGATGGATGTGAGAACTTGACAATGTTGGCTGTCTTGGATGTTTATTTTATATGTTGCCTTTGGATGGACTAGATGTTTAGTTTGTTGGTTGTGATGCTGGTGATTCTGGTGATGATGATGCTTACTATGATTCTAGGGTCCCTCGGCGTCGAAAACCCCCAAAGTGAGTCTAGGGTCACTCGGCGTCGAAAACCCCCAAAGTGAGTCTAGGGTCACTCGGCGTCGAAAACCCCACCAAAGTGAGTCTAGGGTCACTCGGCGTCGAAAAACCCACCAAAGTGAGTCTAGGGTCACTCCGCGTCGAAAAACCCACCAAAGTGAGTCTAGGGTCACTCGGCGTCGAAAAACCCACCAAAGTGAGTCTAGGGTCACTAGGCATCGAAAAACCCACCAAAGTGAGTCTAGGGTCACTCGGCGTCGAAAACCCCACCAAAGTGAGTCTAGGGTCACTCAGAAACCCACCAAAGTGAGTCTAGGGTCACTCGACGTCGAGAAACCCACCAAAGTGAGTATAGGGTCACTCGGCATCGAAAACCCCCAAAGTGAGTCTAGGGTCACTCGGCGTCAAGAAACCCACCAAAGTGAGTCTAGGGTCACTCGGCGTCGAAAAACCCCAAAGTGAGTCTAGGGTCACTCGGCGTCGATAAACCAAACCAAGTGAGTGTAGGGTCTCTCGTCATCGACAAAACCCACCAAAGTGAGTCTAGGGTCTCTCAGCATCGACAAAACCCACCAAAGTGAGTCTAGGGTCTCTCAGCATCGACAAAACTAGCAAGTGAGTCTAGGGTCTCTCGGCATTGACAAAACCAACCAACAACATCAGATTTAGCTTCAGCTTGGTCTGCTCCAACCAAGCGAGTCTACATAACTAGAAGATCCATACATAACCATAACTAATAAGTACCATATTACAGGATAGTGCTTAATGCTAAATAGGTACATTACATAACCATATTTCAGATATTACTAGATCATTCATCTAATAGTAGTCATTACATAACCATAATTATAGTACTCATCATCCCATAACCATGCTGGTGGTACTAATAAGCAGCATATTACATTATACTGCTCATTCATCTAAGATGGCCTTAATCCCATTCAGCTTCAGCTTGGTCTGCTCCACAACCTTCTCAAGCTCATCAATGTGGGCCTGCAACTTAATCTTCTCTTTAGCAAGCTTCAACTTCATGTTCCTAATGACATTGGCTTGAGCAACTGTCAGGTTCTTGAGCATGCCATACTTCTCCTGTAGCTTGCTCTCATCAGGTTTGTTCTGCATCTTACCTCTCTCCATCTGAGCCCTCTGCTCTTGGGCATCCAAGAGGCCGTTGACATCTTCAACCAACCTCTCATAACTTGCCTGCAGCTTGATCTTCTGTTGTGTCAGGTTGTGAACAACAAATGAGCTTTCCAGATTGTCCTCAATCTTGCTCCTTCTGCACTCTTCATACTTATCCCACAACTTGGTCAATGCATTCTCCATTGTAGCTGGCCAAATTGGATCAACCCATTCAACCAGCCCACAGTTTTTTCCCTCCTGTAATATTAGTGTTAAACATGTGTTACTTGTAACACAATGCTATAAAGTAACAAATGGTGTAAAGTGCTCACTAATCCACATGCTATAAAGTAACAAACAGTTATAAAGTAACACAATGAGTTAAAAAACAGGTATGAGGTAGCTATATGACACAGTGAGTTGAACAATTACAGTGCTCACTAATCCACATGCTATAAAGTAACAAGTCTCAATCAGTGCCCCCAACCCTATGCACATACTGGCATATAAACAATGACCTTACTAACCCACCACTATCACAGAAAATACATAACTAATTAACAACCTAACTAACATGGCAGATCTGCTGACAATAATGTGCATATGCTCACATATAAACAATTACCTCACTGAACAACTAGCACACCAGATCTGCTAACTATAAAGTTAGTACTAAATAATGACCAGATTAGCATAAATTTGGCACATACCTTCACAGCACAAGCAAGGAACCTCCTGCCAGTATGGATGCCCTGGAAAGCAACAAGCCTCTCTGCTGGCAGGGAGTGTTCATTGCACAAAACGTCAGGTTGAGTGCCCTCGAAATCGGAGTCATCCATGGTCTCAGGGATCTGGAGGTGCAAAGAAAAGGCAACAAAACTTCAAATCAAGGCTCAACAGAAAAATCCCCAAATCGCAACCCTAACCCTAACCCTAGCTTGAGCTCGAGCAACTCACCTTGATGATGCCCTCGTCCGAAGCTGAGTCGGCGTACTGGTGAGAGTTGTCGCTGCTGGCGTCATCAGACCAGGACACCATGGCGACGCAGCGGCGACGGCGGTCGGGGATGTGGGAGAGGGCGGCGGAGCAACGTTTAGTACAAAGAGAGAGTGAGGGCTGGGGGTGGGCCTGCACCGCTTCGGGGGTGTTTGACCCGCTCGGCTCGAACCGGTGCGCCAGCGGCGTGTAACACCGTCTAACGGCGTTGCCGTGTGAATAGTGCTGCCACGTTGACGGATGCGGGCCCCCCTTGTCATAAATGCACTTAAAACGGTTCAAACGAGCAAGCAGTGTTTTTTGCAAAAAAAATATGAAAAAAATTAGTGTTTTTTAGCACAATTTCGTAAAACAAAATTATATGGTTCAAGAGATAAATTACGAATACAACTCTCCTGTGTGGTTCAATGAATACAACTCTCTTATATGGTTCAAGAGATAAATTACGAATACAACTCTCCTGTATGGTTCAAGAGATAAATTACTAGGTCGTGATCAGTACAACTACGAGCTACGATATTCACCTTTCTCCGTTAAATTGGAGCTTTGTGAATCGACAACACAATCAAGCCTAATTAACAGTATTGCATACGCTCACGTGTAGGCAATCTTGAGCAAAAGAGAACAGTCAATAATTATTAGCACGGCAGATCAATGCTTCAGGAACCCATGGCGACATGTGCTCTAGATGAAACACAATCTCAGCGAGGTGTTACCAACATGAAGATTCCTGTGGTGTTAAAAACACACACATGAAGATTCCAGTGCGTGGAATCAATCTACAAGAACGTTCATCAAAAAAGAACGGAAATGTTAACTGCCTAGTGTTAGTATGTGGCAACTTCTAAAGTTATGAAATCATGGCAACTACATTAGATCAGACCATACATGGCAACTGCAGTTGAGCAACCATGACAACTGCAGTTGTCCGACATGGCAACCGTAGTTCAGCGACATGGCAACTGCAGATAACCGAACATGGACGAGGGTCTGGACCATGGCAACTACGGGCGCGCGGTGGGCGTCACGCGTCGCGTGCGGGACCAGAAAGGTACGAGGCCTGACATACGGGCATGTGAACGTTATCAACTTCGCCCACACGCACGCATGTGAGAGGGTTCAGGAGGGAAAAAAAGATGTATATGGACATTAGTTGTTTTGCCCACACATAGGTGTGTGGGCTGGTTGCTGTCCATGCCACACGAGACGTGTGGCACAACTATCCGATACACCACACGTGTGGCAATCATCGGAACCCAAAAAGAAAGGAAGAATCAAAACACAAAATAGGATTCAGCAACACAAAATAAAGGAGTACTAGTTTTATTGGTCATACCCATGCCAACATATTCTGTGTCGAGCATTTCGAACAATCATCAAGGATTTTACAGATGCTTATGAGATGCCAAGATACAACACTGGATAAGCTGGCATACTTCACAGTTCGCATCAATGGTCACCGGCCTAACCGGTGATCAGACATTTTACCAGACAGAATACGCTAGAAATAGCACATGAGCAGCCAGACACAAGTGGCTTAGTAACGGTACTTGGTGGAGTAATCCTTTGGAGCAATCACCAGACCACGGCCCTTCCGGGCTCCCCTGTACACAGTCTCCACAATGTCGACGAACTCTTGCTTGTCTTTCATGGCCCAGTTGATCTTGTTGTTGTTTCCTGTCCCAAGATCAATCATGATGTGCTTGTTCCGGAAGAAGAACATCACCGTGGACGGGTCATACAACTCGTACATGGTGTTGAAATCAGGAACCTCGGTGATGTCAACAAGGTAGATCACTGCAAAGTTCTTTATGGTCTCAGCCACACCTGATAGCACTTCATCCATCTGGACATGAACAAGCAGCGAGTCAGAATGGATTCAATAAGGTGGATTAGCAGAAACTGCAATCAATAACAGACAATGGTTATTTTATTTTTTGCATGAAACATCAAAACAAGTTGCTCATGGACCTCCACAGCTCAACTTTGTCAGGGTTGTGCTGTCAGGTTACTCAGGTATAGGACAGGTCATAGTGCTTTTGTTTTCAGTTTTGTTTAGAAAACTTGTGCACCACATCCCATGCACTTCTGCTCTTGCTGTAGAGACTAAAGAGGCTATGAGCTGCAGGCCCATTCACTAGCATGGACACTCGGACAGTACCTAGGGAACCACAGTTCTTATATTCTAATCCCTAAACCTTGTCTAAACTATCAGTATCCGTAAACCCAACCGTTCAAATTTCATGAATCCATGACCCCGACAACCAAATCCAATATCGACTCCAAACAATTGATCCAGCGTAAGTCCAGACACAACGTCCATGTGTTTTTTGAGGCTTTGACGAGGAAAATGCTGATGGCACGTTCACTAGGATGGACAGTTGGAGAGTGCCTAGGAAGCCACAGTTCTTGTAAGTATCAGCAAGAGACTCGGATCTTGGGTGATTCTGATCCCTAAACCCTACCTAATCTATCAGTATCCGTAAACCCAATCAGCGAAATTTCACGAATCCATGACCCCTACAAGGCTACGACCAAATCCAATATCGACTCGACTCTAAACAATTCACCCGGCGTAAGTCCAGACGCAATCGATTACTGAAAGGTAGGGTTCGTCAGGGGATCGATGGCCCGTACCTGCATGCATGTCTCGTCCCAATCGTGGCCGAAGCGGATGATGACCAGCCTCTCCTCCTCGGCGAGGATGGCTTGGTCCACCGCCCATCCCGAGTGCAGGTGTGGCAGCAGGTAGGACATGTCCTCCTCGCGCTCGTCGCCGACGGCCCCCGCTGATCCGCGAGAAGATTTGGGGATTTCGAACCCTCAGAACGGGTAGCGAGCAGGCAGCAGAGGTGGAATGTGCGTGGAACGCAACACGGTGAGATTCGATCGAACTTTCTGGGAGACGGAAAGAGGGGGAGAGTTTCGACCTAACAGCCTAGAACACCATGGAAACTTCCGGAAACTGCGATTTGGGTATGCCGCGCCCGCGGTCCCATGGCCCAATTTAGGACTCGTGTTAGGAGGCCTGACTAGACCGCGGGAAGTAATAGGCTTTTGATATGTCGGCCCACTTAAGCTGAGCAGCTTTTATGTTATTGTAATTGTTATATACTACTTCCTCAGTCCCAAAATAAATGACCCGACTTTGTACTAAAGCTGAGTCACTTTTTTTTGGAACGGAGGGAGTATAAGCGTATTTTTTCTGTAAAAGGCCAAAGGCCATAAATTAATTAGCACAAACCCTTAAAAAATATCACAATCCTTACATAAATTAAAAAATACATCCAAATCTTCTTGGTTGCCCAAGTCTTCTTCTTCCTGAGGCTCCTTTGGACCTTCGTCTCAATCGAGCAAACATGTTTAAACATAGGAGCTTATAAAAAGCAACAACCGAAAAGTCGTCGATGTAGATCAAAAGATGTTGTCAACCTTGATGTGCGTAGCAAATCGTCGCCCCAAAGAACAAAACGGTAGAGAGGGCTTGTAGAATGCCCCAGTTCCGGCCAAATGGAGTCGGAGAACACACGCTCTCCGATTAGGCCAGACTGGCAAACCTTCGTGGTTCGGAACTGAAGCCAAGGGACCAAGATGTACAACCACATTGTTCACTCCGCAAGACAATTTGATCAAAACAAATGTACTAAAAAAATCCAGACCCGAAGAAGCAGATTTGAAGACACTATGTCTCCCGATGATACGAGTAAGCATCATCGAAACAAGGGCGAGGCTTGGAGACTATATTGCACGACCCGGAGAGGGGGAAATGACGGGCCCGATTGGTAGACGGGTCATGCCCGCATACCCACACCGACGTAGCCGACAGAGGAGATGGTGGCGAAGGAGAAACCCTAGCTTTAATTGTTACATACAAGTAGATGTTGGAAATGTGAGCAATTTACCGTATGATTTTATTAACAGAAACAGTAAATAAAATATGATTATTATAGTAGAGATGAAACAAGTCGTGCAATCTAGCAGAGTGAAGGCAAATAGCATTTGTACCGGTGTCTCAAAGAGGTGGGGTTTCGGCTCATTCCCCGCAACCCGCGGCACGCCGTGACGAGGCGTGGCAAAGCGGGCGGCGGAGGAGCACGCGTGAATGTCCCTCTTGTTCTCATGCTCATATATGTGGGAAACAACCTTCTTTATAAGGAGGTCCAACTCCTACCAAACTAGCAATGCACGAATGAGATGAGTGGGCCTTTAGAATTAATTAGGAATTCTGAAACTGATTGTTGGGCTGATCCAAAATAGATTAAAATTCCAGCAATAGATACGCGGTGGCTAAGCTTAAACTTTTTTAAAAAAATAGTAGCATACTAGTGTAAACCCTGTGCTTTGCTGCGGGTATCATTAAAGGGTTTTAGTAAATTTATTTTAAAATATGCATGTACAAGTTCACATTTTTTTAAGTATGGACTTGCGAAGTTCAAGTGCAAACTAAAATGTCAATTTTTTGTACATCAATTTTTTTGCCACAATTAAGGCAATTTTAATGGCCGCACTTTTGCGGAGTTATAAACTGATGACATATTAATCTAACAGTTATTATACTTCTTTACATTCTTTCTAATACTATCTTCATTTGTATAACTCTGTTTCAAGTCACACTTTGTAATGTTGTATGAACTTTATTTAGAAAATTACGAGCATTCACAATACCAAATCAATACCATTAGAATGAACATTTAATAATAATAAAATCGCTTCATATATATTTATTATTTTGATAGTTTGTACTACTATTTTTTTATAAACTTGGTCAAACCTCATTACGTTTGACTTAGGTCACAGCTAATACGTGTAGTAAATAAAAATGAAGGGAGTACATATTTTCATGAAGAGACATTTTTCACCAAGGGACGGACCTCTTTTCATTACGGGACGTGTATTTCTATGAAGAGACATCTTTTGACTATCCATAACAGACATCTTTTTCACTAATGTGCGAGTATTTTCACAAATAGACATATTTTCACTTGGGGACATGTATTTTGGAGGTGCCTTTTAAGCAAATATCATGAGTACTGTTCTTTTTAAGGTGACATGTCTTAACATGAACCGTCGCATTAGGAGTCAGTTTTACAATAAATAGATATACTAGTATGCTACTATTTTTCCCCCCTCTAATAGAAGTCAGTTTTACATGTTGTTTCTAATAAATAGACATACTAAAAGATAGTTTCTCTAGATCTCCCCCCACCCCCCACCCCTCTAATTAGAAACGGCATCATGTGGGAGACAGCAGCAAAAATATCTTTTAGCCAAACACACATAATGTGTGATGTGAACCAACGCTAGGAATCATTATATCCCCTCTCCTCCCTCTCATCTTCAAAGTCATATAGCTCCCACTAATTAACCACATTGTCTGTGTTCACGCTCTCACTGCTTCACATCCTGAAAAACAACCACTCCGCATCCGCTTTGAGTCCATGAAATACTCCGATCCCGCAATGCCGATCTATGCGGCCATCAAGGTGGAAGAGGAAGACCAGGAGGGGGTTGCCATTGCCAACTTTGGTACGGCAGGCCAGGTGCGCGGCGGCCAACAGGACTGCATGGCCATCTTCAGGAACCCCGCTCCTCCCCCACAGGTTAGCAGTGCGATATTGTTTTATTTAAAATTTAAAATATAGTGCTATATCTTTTTCAACATGTTGCTGCACAGCGACATGGATTTGCATCTCGATTGTATTCCTCTTAACATGGTATAACTCCTAAGTTTTAAATTTGATTCGTTTCCTCCTCGCGTGAGCAGTTAGTTTTCATGTGTGTTTACGACATCTCGTATATGGTATGAAAACTATGGATTAGCTTCACATCACAGTGCTAGTTAGTACGGTATTCGTGCCTCTTCCGTAGCTAGAAGGTACAACTGTAAGGATGTCGAGAGGATTCTTTTTGCTTACATTTTATTTGTTTTTTCGCTTATTTTTCAGACTTGTGCATAGGTAATGTTTGGACCTTGATCGTTGCTTTATCTTTGAAAACCTGTTTCGAAACGATCCTTTGTTTCAGTTTGGGAGATTTTTTTTTGCGAATGCAGTTTGGGATTTTATCCATTATTGAAAGTATGGTTTTTAATTGCTTATTTATCTAGATGTGTTTTAGCAAAACTGTAATTTACACCCACAATGAATGTCATCGCATCAGATTTTAGTCACAAATGTTGATGCCAAATACATCGGGTAAGCTGTAGAGGAACTGTATAACCATATATCACATCTCTGGCTGGGACAGAAGTGAAATCAACTAAATGGGTGGAGAAACTCAACCTATCATGTTTTCCAGATTCAATTAATCCATAAACTCGTACTACTAATGAATCATCTGCATCAGTTTGTATGTTTCATTATCTGTGAGTAGTTAATTTAGAGAAAAATGTCTCTGCAATCTGCTCTGCAATTTGTTCTGTCAAGATCTCTATTATTGTTCGCCTCAGATATTTTGTTTCCTCTTCATTCAGGTGCAGCCGCCGCGGCCACCTCCACCTGCACCTGCACAATGCCAGTGGAACAAGAGGCTGGCTACCGGACCGCCTCCAGGCTTCCCCGGCGTGTGCCAGCCGCCACAGAAGAGACACCAGTCTGGGCCGCAGCCACCGCACAGGCAGCACCAGGTGCAGCCACAACAGAGACAGTATCAGGCGCCGGCGCAGCAAGCACAGAGGCAGTATCAGGCGCCGCCGGCGCAGGCGCAGCAGGCGCAGAGGCAGTATCAGGCGCGGCCACCGCAGACGCAGCAGTACCAGGCGGCGGCGCCGCAGGCACAGCCACCGCAGAAGCAATACCCGCCACCACAGCCTAGGCGGCAGCAGGCGGCGCAAGGGCAGTCACTGCAACAGCAATACCAGGCGCAGCCGCGGCAGATGCAGTACCCGCCGGCGCCGACGCAAGCGCAATCACCGCAGATGCAATACCAGCAGCCGGAGCCTGCGCAAGCGCAAGCCCCGCAGATGCAGTACCAGCCGGCACCGACCCAAGCGCAACCACCGGGGATGCAGTACCAGCCGGCGCCGTCGCCGAGCGCGCGGCAGCACGCTCCCACACCTGCCGCTCAACACGCCCCGTCCAGCAGCAGGCCCCGACTTCAGCCGAGGGCGGCGGCCAAGCCGGCGTCCGCGTTCAAGAAGCCCTCCGTGGTGTGCGGCGTGTGCGACGTGCGGTGCATGACGGCGGTTCACCTCAAGCAGCACGAGAAGGGGAGGAAGCATCGGAACAAGGTGGGCTGCGCCGCCGGGGAGATGAACGTGTGGTGCGACGTCTGCTCCGTGACCCTGTTAACCAAGCTCAACGTCAAGGAGCACTACTCCGGCAAGCCGCATCTCCAGCGGGCCTCACGCTCCAGTGCCAAGGGCAACCGAGCAACCTGACATTGTCCATGCCACATTCCCACATGACAGTTTCACCAGGTTTTTTATTTTAATATTTTTCCTTCATGACTTGACGATACTATTATCCAGACTCCAGTGGTATCTGCAACTTTGAAATTGTGTCTTTTTAATACCAGTATATGTATAATAACTGTAATGCAGCACCCTAGTGACACGCTGACAACTAAATTTGCTACGTACTACTTGAATTCTGTAATGGATTTTATATATTGTGTGTGCGACTCTGTTTTATTCAGGTTTTTTTTCCACGTTATAATTTCACTGAGCTGATTAGGACTTTAATTTAGCAACCTGAAATTATGAATGGTTTGATGTGGCAGCTCTCTAATGCCAAACCTAGTCCACGGTGTAGTCGCAACCTCTTGCGTATTCACCACCGCCTTCACCATCATTGTCGTGAATGTCGTCACACACCGGATCATCGCTGATTGGAGGTCTCATACTCCTCCAATCTCCGATGCACGCGTGCGATCGGTCGATCTTATACATACCGGAGAGATGGTTGCTCGAGAATCTACCATTGAATTCCTATGTCATTACTCCTTTATAGCCGCGCCGGTGGCCACTCCAGCCCCCGCGGCCACCCACTGCCTCTCACCGGCCGCCTCCCCGGCCCTCGATGGACATCTCCCCTCCCCCTGGCGGCCAGCACCCGGTGCCGCGCTGGCTTGCCTCAAGACCCTCCTCCACTGGATCTAGCTCCGTGGCATCCTCCTACCGCGACGCCCTCCTTGCCTCCCCAGCCCCCTTTGCCGGCGACCTCCAGGCCAGCCCTCCGCCTCGCCGGCCCGGACCGCGGTCGAAGGTTCACCGCGTCGCCCCGCTGTTGGAGGAGCCATGGCAGGCGGCCCGGGACCACCGCCGAAAGCGTCCGCGGCAGCCTCGCCCCCGTCCGTGCCGCCCCCACTCCCTGGTCGGTGGCTGGTGCCCCCGCTGCCTCTTCCCTGGCCATCCGCTCGTGGAATGTCGCAAGGACATCCGTTGCCGGCGGTGCGGGTTCTTCGGTCACAAGGCACGGGCTTGCACCGTGCCCCGTGCCTCCCTCCCCCCGGCCAAGCGACCGCGCGCCGCGCCACCCTTCCCGGTGCCCAGCTTCAACGGTTCCGGCCTCGCCGTGTCCTCCGGGCAGGCCTCACCGTCCCCATCGCCGGTCCCCTCCCCGCGCCCCTCGTCGACGTCCTCGGGCGCGGCTCCGCCTTCGCGGCCGTCTTCCTTGCCCTTGCTCGCGGCGCCGTCCCCGCGACCCTTGTCATCTGTAGGATCGAAAGTATGTCTAGAGGGGGGGGGGTGATTAGACTACTTGACCAAATAAAAATCTAGCATTTTCCTAATTTTAGTTCTTGGCAGATTTTAGCAACTTTGGACAAGTCAAGCAATCTTAACACAATTCAAGCAAGCATGCAAAGAGTATATGAGCAGCGGAAAGTAAAGCATGCAACTTGCAAGAATGTAAAGGGAAGGGTTTGGAGGATTCAAACGCAATTGGAGACACGGATGTTTTTGTCGTGGTTCCGATAGGTGGTGCTATCGTACATCCATGTTGATGGAGACTTCAACCCACAAAGGGTAATGGTTGCGCGAGTCCACGGAGGGCTCCACCCACAAAGGGTCCACGAAGAAGCAACCTTGTCTATCCCACCATGGCCATCACCCACGAAGGACTTGCCTCACTAGCGGTAGATCTTCACGAAGTAGGCGATCTCCTTGCCCTTACAAACTCCTTGGCTCAACTCCACAATCTTGTCGGAGGCTCCCAAGTGACACCTAGCCAATCTAGGAGACACCACTCTCCAAGAAGTAACTGTTGGAAATATGCCCTAGAGGCAATAATAAAATGGTTATTATTGTATTTCCTTGTTCATGATAATTGTCTATTGTTCATGCTATAATTGTATTAACCGGAAACCGTAATACATGTGTGAATACATAGACCACAACATGTCCCTAGTAAGCCTCTAGTTGACTAGCTCGTTGATCAATAGATGGTCATGGTTTCCTGACCATGGACATTGGATGTCATTGATAACGGGATCACATCATTAGGAGAATGATGTGATGGACAAGACCCAATTCTAAGCCTAGCACAAGATCGTATAGTTCGTCTGCTAAAGCTTTTCTAATGTCAAGTATTTTTTTCCTTAGACCATGAGATTGTGCAACTCTTGGATACCGTAAGAATGCTTTGGGTGTACCAAACGTCACAACGTAACTGGGTGGCTATAAAGGTGCACTACGGGTATCTCCGAAAGTGTCTGTTGGGTTGGCATGAATCAAGACTGGGATTTATCACTCCGTATAAACGGAGAGGTATCTCTGGGCCCACTCGGTAGGACATCATCATGATGTGCATAATGTGACCAAGGAGTTGATCACGGGATGATGTGTTACAGAACGAGTAAAGAGACTTGCCGGTAACGAGATTGAACAAGGTATCGGGATACCAACGATCGAATCTCGGGCAAGTACTATACCGGTAGACAAAGGGAATTGTATACGGGATTGACTGAATCCTTGACATCGTGGTTCATCCGATGAGATCATCGTGGAACATGTGGGAGCCAACATGGGTATCCAGATCCCGCTGTTGGTTATTGACCAGAGAGATGTCTCGGTCATGTCTGCATGATTCCCGAGCCCGTAGGGTGTACACACTTAAGGTTCGATGACGCTAGGGTTATAGAGAAAGTATGTACATGGTTACCGAATGTTGTTCGGAGTCCCGGATGAGATCCCGGACATCACGAGGAGTTCCGGAATGGTCCGGAGGTGAAGATTGATATATTGGACGAAGGGTTTTGGAGTTCGGAAGTGTTCCGGAGGTACTATGTGATGACCAGCATGGCCGAAAGGTGTTTCGGGAGCCCCGGCAAGTGTTGGGGGGCTTCATGGGCCAACGGAAGGGGGCAAACCAGCGCACTAAGGGGATGTGCGCCCCCTCACCTATTCCCATGTGACCAGGGGGTTTGGGGCGCCCCATCTAGGGTTCCCACCTCCTGGCTTGGGGGCCAAGTCACCCAAGGGGGAGATCCCATATGCCCTGGCCGCCCCCCCTAGGGGAAAACCCTAGGGCGCCTCCCCTTGCCCTTGCCCCTACATACAGTGGAGGATTTGGGGCTGCACAACACACGAGTCTCTCTCCCCCTCTTGGCGCAGCCCTACCCCTCTCCCTCCTCGTCTCTTGCAGTGCTTGGCGAAGCCCTACTGGCGTGCCACGGTCCTCCACCATCACCACGTCGTCGTGCTGCTGTTGGACGGAGTCTTCCCCAACCTCTCCCTCTCTCCTTGCTGGATCAAGGCGCGGGAGACGTCACTGGGCTGTACGTGTGTTGAACGCGGAGGCGCCGTTGTTCGGCGCTTAGATCGGAATCGACCGCGATCTGAATCGCTGCGTGTACGACTCCACCAACCGCGTTCTTGTAACGCTTCCGCTTAGCGATCTACAAGGGTATGTAGATGCACTCCCCTTCCCCTCGTTGCTAGATTACTCCATAGATTGATCTTGGTGATGCGTAGAAAATTTTAAATTTCTGCTACGATCCCCAACAGTGGCATCATGAGCTAGGTCTATGCGTAGTTTCTATGCACGAGTAGAACACAAGTTGTTGTGGGTGTCAATTTTGTCAATTTACTTGCCGTTACTAGTCTTATCTTGATTCGACGGCATCGTGGGATGAAGCGGCCCGGACCGACCTTACACGTACTCTTACGTGAGACAGGTTCCACCAACTGACATGCACTAGTTGTATAAGGTGGCTAGCGGGTGTCTGTCTCTCCCACTTTAGTCGGATCGGATTCGATGAAAAGGGTCCTTATGAAGGGTAAATAGAAATTGGCATATCACGTTGTGGTTTTGGCGTAGGTAAGAAACGTTCTTGCTAGAAACCCATAGCAGCCACGTAAAACATGCAACAACAATTAGAGGACGTCTAACTTGTTTTTGCAGGGTATGCTATGTGATGTGATATGGCCAAAAGGATGTGATGAATGACATATGTGATGTATGAGATTGATCATGTTCTTGTAATAGGAATCACGACTTGCATGTCGATGAGTATGACAACCGGCAGGAGCCATAGGAGTTGTCTTAATTTATTTATGACCTGCGTGTCAATGCAAACGCCATGTAATTACTTTACTTTATTGCTAACCGTTAGCCATAGTAGTAGAAGTAATAGTTGGCGAGGCAACTTCATGAAGACACGATGATGGAGATCATGATCATGGAGATCATGGTGTCATGCCGGTGATGATGGTGTTCATGCTGCGCCTCGAAGATGGAGATCAAAGGCGCAAGATGATATTGGCCATATCATGTCACTTTATGATTTGCATGAGTTAGTTGCGGGATGATGTATTACGGAACGAGTAAGGAGACTTGCCGGTAACGGGATTGAACTAGGTATTGAGATACCGACGATCGAATCTCGGGGAAGTAACATAGCGATGACAAAGGGAACACCGTATGTTGTTATGCGGTCTAACCGATAAAGATCTTCGTAGAATATGTGGGAGCCAATATGAGCATCCAGGTTCCGTTATTGGTTATTGACCGAAGACATGTCTCGGCCATGTCTACATAGTTCTCAAACCCGTAGGGTCCGCACGCTTAAAGTTCGGTGACGATCTTAATTAGGGTTTTTGTGTTTTGATGTACCGAAGGTTGTTCGGAGTCTCGGATGTGATCACGGACATTACGAGGAGTCTCGAAATGGTCGAGACATAAATATTGATATATTGGAAGCCTATATTTGGATATCGGAATCATTCCGTGTGAAATCGGGATTTTACCGGAGTACCGGGGGGTTGCCGGAACCCCCCGGGGGTTAATGGGCCTACATGGGCCCTAAGGGAGAAGAGGAGGGCCGGCCAGGGCAGGCCGCGCGCCCCTCCCCCTAGTCCGAATAGGACAAGGAAGGGGGGGGCGCCCCCTTTCCTCTTTCCCCCTTCCCCTTTCCTTCTCCAACTAGGCAAGAGGGGGGAGTCCTACTCCCGGTGGGAGTAGGATTCCTCCAGGCGCACCCCTAGGGGCCGGCCGCACCTCCCCCCTCCCTCCTTTATATACGGGGGCAGGGGGGCACCCCATGACACACAAGTTGATTTTCGTGATCGTTCCTTAGCCGTGTGCGGTGCCCCCTCCACCATATTCCACCTCGGTCATATCGTAGCGGTGCTTAGGCGAAGCCCTGCGTCGGTAGCAACATCATCACCGTCACCATGCCGTCGTGTTGACAGAACTCTCTCGTGAAGCTCTGCTGGATCAGAGTTCGCGGGACGTCATCGAGCTAAATGTGTGCTGAACTCGGAGGTGCCGTGCGTTCGGTACTTGGATCGGTTGGATCGTGAAGACGTACGACTACATCAACTGCGTTGTGCTAATGCTTCTGCTTTCGGTCTACGAGGGTATGTGGACAACACTCTCCCCTCTTGTCGCTATGCATCACCATGATCTTGCGTCTGCGTAGGAAATTTTTTGAAATTACTACGTTACCCAACAGTGGCATCCGAGCCAGGTTTTATGCGTTGATGTTATATGCACGAGTAGAACACAAGTGAGTTGTGGGCGATATAAGTCGTACTGCTTACCAGCATGTCATACTTTGGTTCGGTGGTATTGTTGGATGAAGCGGCCCGGACCGACATTACGCGTACGCTTACGCGAGACTGGTTCTACCGACGTGCTTTGCACACAGGTGGCTGGAGGGTGTCAGTTTCTCCAACTTTAGTTCAATCGAGTGTGGATACGCCCGGTACTTGCGAAGGTTAAAACAACACCAACTTGACAAACTATCGCTGTGGTTTTGATGCGTAGGTAAGAACGGTTCTTGCTAAGCCCGTAGCAGCCACGTAAAACTTGCAACAACAAAGTGTTGGAAATATGCCCTAGAGGCAATAATAAAAGCTTTATTATTATATTTCCTTGTTCATGATAATTGTCTTTATTCATGCTATAATTGTGTTATCCGGAAATCGTAATACATGTGTGAATGAAAGACACCAACATGTCCCTAGTAAGCCTCTAGTTGACTAGCTCGTTGATCAACAGATAGTCATGGTTTCCTGACTATGGACATTGGATGTCATTGATAACGAGATCACATCATTAGGAGAATGATGTGATGGACAAGACCCAATCCTAAACATAGCACAAGATCGTATAGTTCGTTTGCTAGAGTTTTCCAATGTCAAAGTATCTTTTCCTTAGACCATGAGATCGTGTAACTCCCGGATACCGTAGGAGTGCTTTGGGTATGCCAAACGTCACAACGTAACTGGGTGACTATAAAGGTAGACTACGGGTATCTCCGAAAGTGTCTGTTGGGTGACATGGATCAAGACTGGGATTTGTCACTCCGTATGACGGAGAGGTATCACTGGGCCCACTCGGTAATGCATCATCATAATGAGCTCAAAGTGACCAAGTGTATGGTCACGGGATCATGCATTACGGTACGAGTAAAGTGACTTGCCGGTAACGAGATTGAACGAGGTATTGGGATACCGACGATCGAATCTCGGGCAAGTAACATATCGATAGACAAAGGGAATTGCGTACGGGGTTGATTGAATCCTCGACATCGTGGTTCATCCGATGAGATCATCGTGGAGCATGTGGGAGCCAACATGGGTATCCAGATCCCGCTGTTGGTTATTGACCGGAGAGTCGTCTCGGTCATGTCTGCTTGTCTCCCGAACCCGTAGGGTCTACACACTTAAGGTTCGATGACGCTAGGGTTGTGAAGATATGTATATGCAGTAACCCGAATGTTGTTCGGAGTCCCGGATGAGATCCCGGACGTCACGAGGAGTTCCGGAATGGTTCGGAGGTAAAGAATTATATATAGGAAGTGCTGTTTCGGGCATCGGGACAAGTTTCGGGGTTATCGGTATTGTACCGGGACCACCGGAGGGGTCCTGTGGGCCCACCGGGTGGGGCCACCTGTCCCGGTGGGCCACATGGGCTGTAGGGGTGCGCCTTGGCCTACATGGGCCAAGGGCACCAGCCCTACTAGGCCCATGCGCCTAGGGTTTCCACCATGGAAGAGTCCATGTGGTGGAAGGCACCCCTAGGTGCCTTGGGGGGAGGGAAACCTCCCCTTGGCCGCCGCCCCCCCTAGTAGATCTCATCTACTAGGGCCGGCGCCCCCCCTTGGCACCCCTATATATAGTGGGGGGGAGAGGAGGGATTTCACACCAGCCCCTGGCGCCTCCCTCTCTCCCCGTTGCGTCTCTCCCTCGTAGTCTTGGCGAAGCCCTGCTTCTGTGACGCCCTGCATCCACCACCACGCCGTCGTGCTGCTGGATCTTCATCAACCTCTCCTCCCCCCTTGCTGGATCAAGAAGGAGGAGACGTCTCCCGTCCCGTACGTGTGTTGAACGCGGAGGTGCCGTCCGTTCGGCGCTGGTCATCGGTGATTTGGATCACGTCGAGTACGACTACATCATCACCGTTCTTTTGAACGCTTCCGTGCGCAATCTACAAAGGTATGTAGATGCATTAGATGACTCGTTGCTAGATGAACTCCTAGATGATCTTGGTGAAACGAGTAGAAATTTTTTTGTTTTCTGCAACGTTCCCCAACACAAAGTAGAGGACGTCTAACTTGTTTTTGCAGGGCATGTTGTGATGTGATATGGTCAAGACATGATGCTATTTTTTATTGTATGAGATGATCATGTTTTGTAACCGAGTTATCGGCAACTGGCAGGAGCCATATGGTTGTCGCTTTATTGTATGCAATGCAATCGCGCTGTAATGCTTTACTTTATCACTAAGCGGTAGCGATAGTTGTGGAAGCATAAGATTGGCGAGACGACAACGATGCTACGATGGAGATCAAGGTGTCGCGCCGGTGACGATGGTGATCATGATGGTACTTCGGAGATGGAGATCACAAGTACAAGATGATGATGGCCATATCATATCACTTATATTGATCGCATGTGATGTTTATCTTTTATGCATCTTATTTTGATTAGTTCGGCGGTAGCATTATAAGATGATCTCTCACTAAATTTCAAGGTAAAGTGTTCTCCCTGAGGATGCACCGTTGCCAAAGTTCGTCCTGCCGAGACACCACGTGATGATCGGGTGTGATAAGCTCTACGTTCACATAAAACGGGTGCAAGCCAGTTTTGCACACACAGAAATACTCGGGTTAAACTTGGCGAGCCTAGCATATGCAGATATGGCCTCGGAACACTGAGACCGAAAGGTCGAGCGTGAATCATATAGTAGATATGATCAACATAATGATGTTCACCATTGAAAACTACTCCATTTCACGTGATGATCGGTTATGGTTTAGTTGATTTGGATCACATGATCACTTGGAAGATTAGAGGGATGTTTTTCTAAGTGGGAGTTCTTAAGTAATATGATTAATTGAACTTTAATTTATTATGAACTTAGTCCTGGTAGTATTAGCATATCTATGTTGTAGATCAATAGCTCGCGTTTAGCTCCCCTGTTTTATTTTTGATATGTTCCTAGAGAAAACTAAGTTGAAAGATGTTAGTAGCAATGATGCGGATTGGATCCGTGATCTGAGGTTTATCCTCATTGCTGCATAGAAGAATTATGTCCTTAATGCACCGCTAGGTGACAGACCTATTGCAGGAGCAGATGCAGACGTCATGAACGTTTGGCTAGCTCAATATGATGACTACTTGATAGTTTAGTGTACCATGCTTAACAGCTTAGAATCGGGACTTCAAAGACGTTTTGAACGTCATGGATCATATGGATGTTCCAGGAATGGAAGTTAATATTTCAAGCAAATACCCGAGTTGAGAGATATGAAGTCTCCAAAAAGTTCTATAGCTAAAAGATGGAGGAGAATAGCTCAAGCAGTGAGCATGTGTTCAGATTGTCTGGGTACTACAATCGCTTGAATCAAGTGGGAGTTAATCTTCCAGATAAAATAGTGATT